>NC_089873.1:198995000-199180000 GCF_040182565.1 Anser cygnoides
TTGTATCCTATAAATATTTATAATCAGAGTTTCATCATTTGACACCATTCTCTATAAGAGCTTAGCTATGTCTGTCAGATTCTTCCAACGCTTTAGGGCTTCACAGGTTGTGACTTTTGTAAAGTGTTAAAAAGCTCCTCTGTTATAAAAAGAATAAATGTTCTGATGATTAATTACTGGTAGTCACCTGCTGCATTATTATCTGGATGAGAACATAAACATGGTAATCATCACTGCAGTCTTCTGAATAAAATAACCATTAAATGGATGAAATAAGACATTCACAGAGTGAATCACCAATGGAAATGTATGTCTATCAGCTCTATGAGGTATATGATCAAAAGGATGATCTAGACAGAGCCACCAACTCAGCCAAGCATGAAAGCTGGAAAAGCGAAAAAGCCAGATGTACACAGAGCAACGAATGTCAAAAAAAGCTAAACCTGCAGATCCAGAAGGTCAAATTACAACATTCTCATAAAGGTGTAACCACCAGTCACTCAGGGTATTTTCTGTTGAGATTGATTCAAAAATTCTAAAGAAACAGGAAAACAAAAATTACCTAAATGAGGTGATGTGTTAATTTCTGTGTGGATCAAGGCTAAAGCTGTGGCAACTGCATAGCAAGGTAAGAAACAACCATCTAACTACAAAAGATATGTGCAATTTTTTTGTTGTGTTCCAAGAGGCCTAACAACTGAATACTGAAATTCATCCCTTAGGCTACAGAAATGGCTTCTCCTGACTGATGCACTCCTCTTCAGCTGAATTGCAAACTTTTTCAACTCTGCTGTTTCTATTGCTACATTTTCAGCTACATTTTGCATATGGAACAAAAGACACTGATAATCACAGCCACTCTATAAAAAGATGGGGTTTTAGTACGAGTAAATTCTGTGGTGTGAATGACAGGAGCCGACTTTGTGGGCAGAACTGGTACTTGTGTGAAAGGAGAGGAGAACCAAACCCAAAGAGCTCCAGTCCACAGGACCCACTCACTACATCTCCCCTTTTGACTAGAATGGGCAAAGCATTAACTTTCTCATAGGGGGACTGGAACACTGATGAATAACACATAAAACATTTATTTTATGACTTCACTGAACTGATACACATAATATTTGGTATATTTTTTTATGTTTTAAATGCAAGTCTTTGAGAATGAACAAAATGTGTTTTTGCCTATGTTCAAAACCATGCTGGTACATTTTTTCATTTTTACTTTTTTCCGTAAGACCTTGTTTTATTCAGTACATGGAATGGATAGGTCATGAGGAATGATCAGCTGTTTACGTTTTCTTCATATCCACTTATGCTCATCACTCACTGTATGACCTTTACCTTACATACCATACATCATCCAAACCATGCGCTGAGCTCTGAATAAATATTTATTTCCTAAGTCTTACATTACAGGCATACAATATCTGACTGTCTCAAAAGGCAGGCAAGTTATGTTGTCTATCATTACATCTCCTACAAAAGACAGGCAAGTTATGTTGTCTATCATTACATCTCCCCTATGAAAAAAGGCAAATTTTTTATCATTATTTTATGGTTGGAGATCCAGAGACTTGGCAGAAGGTAAAAGAGGAAACACTGTTGAGGCCAGAATTGCAAAGGAGTAGGAAATATTCATCCTATATTATGAAATGTTAAAAAAATATATTTTCATTGCTTCACTGATATACATATATCTATAGTCACTTTATCAGAAGTTGCCCCAGGGGGTAAGTGGGTAAGAGATTTTGAGAATTATAGGGAGAAGAAAAATAATAATAATAATAATAATTAAAGCTTCGTGACTAGCCCTACTTTAGATATGGACAGGTCACATTTAACCTCTAGCATCTTTTAAGCCTCCCAATAACAAACAGTTAAATGTGTTAAGCAACAATTAAGCATTCATCTTTGGTGTGGAATAGCCATGGTAAAGGCTCTGAATTTCCATGGTCTATGACTTTATGTCACATTTCCTGTGGACATCTAAGTTGTACCTGAGAAGACTTATTTTCAAGAACTATCTTAAAGCCTATTCATTTGTATAAAAAAAAATTCATTTTAAGAGAATAATTTCACAAAAGGTTCCCAGAAAACTCTTCTTGGGAAAAGTACCTCACAAAGCTGTTCATTCATTCACATAGCCCTGTCAGTGGTGTTGAGCAGAAAAGAACAGTAAGGCAAGAGAAATATCTTGAACAAAGATATTTTGTATGTAATAGTACGTTAAAAAATCAGCAATGATTTGTGTGAAATGATTAGACTGTTTTGTGGTTGCCAGTGATTTGTAGTATATAATAATTGTAACTGTTGTGGATCAAGGAAGATACAAGAAGTCCAGATTAGATACAAGCAGTAGCACAGTGTGGATGATGCCAAAAAATAAATAAAAAAATATTTCAGCCCACAATCCAGAAACCAGAGTTGTCCCTTTTTTCCTTTGTCTCAGCTACATGTGTGTTCAGTGCCCATCTAAAGATTCAGGTAGTTTTCTCCTCCCTTTGAGAAGAATAGATGCATTTAACATCTGTATATCCTGGTTAATGGTCTCAATATTACTTTGAGCTTTTGTATAGATGGCATTCATAGTTTAATAATCCCTGTTTAATAATAGTTTCATGTTAACAAAAAAAAAAAAAAAAGCAACTGTATATTGGTGTGCAGGTCATAAGAAAAAATCTCATAGAGCAGGAATCTAAATGGCAAGGCTTGTATTTACAGTTTTGACAGCAAAACTATATACGCTGAATGTTTTCTGAGGAAACAGGTTGGGTAGGTCTTGTTCAACTCTTCTTCTCATGTCCAGATCACCAGCTGCTTACACAGGTTTGAATATCTAGCTGTCTGCAGAAAAGCAGTCCCACTGATAACTGGATTTGAGTTAATGCTTAAAATTAAGCATATACTGAAATGACCCGTTTGAGGATTATATTACAAAGCACTGTTGGAAAGCATAAAAAGCAATTATAAATTAGTGGGTAATTCTTGCTCAATTATTTTCTTAGTTTCTAAGCCCCTGAGGGCAAGGTCCCTTTAAACCAGTGTGGTATCATTGAACAATATCTAATCAAAATTATTCATTCACCATAATAACATGTTTTTGCAGTTTAGACATTTATTTACAAAACAGAAAACGTCTGTATATTGAGGTTTCAATCAATAACTTTTAGTAGAAATCACCAGTTCCATAATACATAAACACAAATATATGTATACATACACAATATATCTTCTATTTATATTTACATATATATATATATATTTCCATTTTATCAAGTGAAAAGTGTATAACATATAGAGACACAGCCCAAGCTTCTTCCTGCAATGGCCACTAAATCTTTTTTCTCTCTCCATAGTAAAGTGTTAGCACCAGAAGCCAAGGTATGTCTAAGTCACTAAGAGATGAAAGCTAGATCCTTGCTTTCACAGATGCAAAAGCCAGTCATTGCCTCATTGCCTTTGTCACTGGAGACACCAAAGCAGAAAACATGATACTTTAGCCCCAAACAAGTCAATCAAGCTACATACAAATAGAAAGAGCTGTTTTCCAGATATAAGGTAGATACAATAGCACAAGCCCAGATCTGCATTGTTTTTAGCCATTTCATCATGAAAACTGGAAAAAAAAAAAAAAAAAAGTTGTTTGGGAGGTGAATATATATTCTATATATATATATATACATATATATATATATATGTATATATATTTTGCCTTGGATTCAGGTGGGAGGAGTCAGAATTTCTGTGATTTTCTTGATAAACTTTCTCTCAAAAAACATCTTTTTTCTGACTAAACTATCACATTCAAATAACCATTCTCATAGTCTCTCAGCTGTCAGACCCTGCACCTCAAATCTCCTGTCTATTCATTTTACACCACCCTGTTCCATATAGAATATTCTGAATTTCATATCATTCTTTTGAGGTTATTCTATATTATAGGGTAATAATTGTGCAACTTGATGGATGATCAGTTGACTCTGAGTTTCACTCAAATCTCAGAAGAACACGCTAGTTGAAATATTAAACCAATTACCAATGTTTGAAATAATGTATTGTGACATTAGTGTAAAGCATGAAATTAAGGCAATTGTCACTTAAGAAATAAATTAGGCTAAGAGAAGATAATAAATCTATTAAAAATAAGTAATCAATAAAGATTTCCTCCAAATTACCAAATTATGCAGAGTCAAACATTGGTATATCAGAAGAGAAAAATGATAATATTGTAATAAACCTCCACCTAACTGCCCTGAATTTCACATTGTTCATAGATCTAAGCTAAATATTGACTTCCAGACATAGTAACATTTCTGTTTTTTGTCAATCTCTTGAACCCAGTAACTGGAATGTTATCAAAATGGCAACACCAAATTCAAATAGTGAGAATGTATGTCAAAAAATATAAGAGTATAATTTTAAAATGCTTTTTGATTTTAAAACGCTTTTTGATTTAACAGGGTTCATACTGTTTGGACTTGGTGATCTGTAGATACGCAGATATTTAAAGTTTACGTAGACATGTTTTAACATGTTTTTAACATGTTTTAACATGTCTACGTACATGAAAATACAATGTTAATCTCCAAAGCTCTAATAAATTTAAGAGAAAAAATTCAACTCAATTAGTCATACAGCTGAAAGCTGATACTTTGCTAGCTTCCATATGTTATTAATTTTGCTCTCTTATGGACTGTCTTGTAACTAATTAATATATTTATCTATCTGACTTACTGAGAATTTTAACTGCAACCGCTTATTTATGTGCTTAGATAAAAGCATGTAAATCGTTCTGTCACAATAAAATAGATTTAACACAAACCTGGAATTAAATATGAAGTGTTAACAGAATCAAAATAGAATACGTTTCCTATGACGCTTATTCACGAGAACAAAATAGCAGAAATGTAAATTGAGATTATTTTCAATAAAAATACTTGAAGCAAAGTAGAGGTAGATTTTTGACTATGTACAAGTCACTAGAGAATTTAATTTATGTTTGAATTATTTTCAAATTTACAAATCTGATTGCAGTTAGCATGGAACTAACAAAAAATCTAGTTATGAGGATAAATTACTGTGTTGAACTTATTTTCCAGACTTATCAGAATACATAATGAAAATTACACATACATACATCTAGCATAAAACATTTAATGCACCAGAAAACAATTATGAAACTAAGCTTTCTTATATATGTCTTATATGTCTATATATTTCTTTTTTATCTTCTTTTTTTTTTTCCCAAATCAAATCCTGCAGATGGATTGTTTGCTAGTTATTTTTCACGAGTAGTACTTCTTGAATCTTTCTATTGCAGAATCTAAGTTAAGACAGTTAATTTCAATCAAAAAGGCTACAGCTGTGAGTGAATTTACATGCTTTCTAGCAATTCTGACTGTCAGTTTTAGCAAAGGGAAAAAAGGAAGCAGCAAGTTCATGCTCTGCTAAATGCACAAATATAGCAAAGGAAAGAGTATGCACTCGTGCATATGTGCGTATTTGGATACATCTCAGAGCACTGGTTTTGCATAGACAGCTTGAAGCACTTTAATGGGATATAACTTCTGCTTCCTAAAGTTCAAGAGGCTTTAAAGGTTTTTTTAAATTAGGCAACCAAAATCATTAATCTCCTTAGAAAATCTTGGCAAAACACTGAATTCATATTGACACAAGGACTAGGAGGCAGCAGGCTCAATTAACGAAACCATTTCTCTCCTCTGATGGCTTTGCTCTTTTCTCTCTGAAGTCACCAGGGTAAAACTGACTTTATCACAAGCACAGAGAAAGAGCTAATATTTTAGGAGGGGCAACAAACAGGTATGGATAAAATAATTACTGAGACAAGCCTGAATCCAAACCTTAACTCAGTCTGCTTAGTGCATCATTACAGACCAAGAGGCAAGTATGACAGTGGACAAAGTGAACATCCTCACCTACTCATAACTGTCCTTTTGCTAAGGCAAGAGTGCTTTACTAAACAAAGCAAAGTCTTATAAGGGAGTGCAATGTTAATTAGCTGGGAGGAGACACTATCACCCTGCTCTGATTTTCTGTATCTTAAATACACCGCAGAAAGCTAGCTTATTAACAGTACTGTTAATTACCTTATGCAGAAGGAAATCAGCAATTATAATGTACTTGCTATTTTTCAGATATTACAATGGCTTGTACACAAATCCCCACCCTTGTCCCCAAAAGGAAGGGGAGGGGGTCATTTTCAACTTTGTTGTCTATAAGAAATGATTAAACAGGACCTTTATTTATTTATTTATTTATTTATTTATTTATTTCAGCAGAAAACATTCGGAACATTTTTTTTTCCACTAGAAAAGTAATGTCCTATTTATTCAGCAAAAGAATGAATGGCCAAATTTGATCATCTTCAGTTCTTTACACCACCAGTTTTATGGCCTTTAACTTTCATAACATTTTGCTTTCACAGTGGAGCTCACTATTTTGAACAGAACCTGAACAAATCCTTACACCCTGAGACTCAGTAAGGTTTCTGCCCTTTTTGGGTAAACTACATCACTATTCACTATATATATATATATATATATTTGCAGGTTCATTGTTTTTCTTCCATTTTCTTCCTAATGATTAAAGCATTTTCAAAGTAAAGAAAGAGACACAATACATACCTTGTCCCACTGGAGCATAAGTTGTATTCTGTATGTGCCTAATCCAAATTTTTTTAATGAGGGAGGAAATATTGAAAATATAATTGAAAACTCTTCTTTATTGCTAGAAAGTTGCCTCACTTATGGTTTTCCTAAGTCACACTTCTCTGATTATTCTTTGTTTATCCATGGCTTCACTTTACAAAAGTATCCCCCCAAATGTTGAGAACCTTGTGTGTATATATATATGTGTATATATATATATATGTATACATTTTAAAATCTGATTGAAAACTACAAGCGATGAAGACTGGGTTATGTTGGATTCACTGTCCTTCTGGATATTTCTATATAAACCAGGAGAGTTCAACTTAGTGAGAATCAACTCTGCCATGTTAAGCTTAAATATGAGTGATTATGTTTTTCAAACATAATCAAAGGTTTAGCAATCTGAGAACTGTTCATTATTATTAAGCTAGGCATGGACTTTCTGGGATGGTATGTGGTTTTCCTCCCTCTTCTGGGCAGCATACTGTATGAGTAGGCAACAAGGCTATGAAGTCCACAACTTCACTGCTTTTTACATAGTGATGTACTAAAACACTGTGTATCTGAAGAAGTTAGCAGGTACTAAATTAGCTACAAGAGAGTTTCCTTTGTACTCTTTAATGAGATGTCTTATTTAAATAAACTTAAATAAAGAAAAATCAAGATAATTCTAAGGCATCAGTTTCGAACTCTCATTGAAATCTATATATAATCAAAAAGTCTTTAATCTACATGTCTAGCATACAACTAATATCTATAACCACAACATTCAAACCAACAGGTCTAATATTTGCTTTATAACTATGTTAAATTTTCTTGTTTTCTCAACACATCTCATCCTTTCAAAACCAAACTTGAATGTGTAAAGTTGTTCATATGCAGTTTGCACCTGATTTATATTGAAGCTTCATGTCCATCTTCATGGGATTGTGACATAAAAGATTTTCAGCACCTCAGAAAATTAAGCTATACAGTTAAGCATGGGTTTATTACTATATTTTAGATAATCAATTTGGAAGATCTGGACCTCTTTACATATACTCTCATCTATACTGTCAAGTATATAACATATCTGTGTAGATATTTGTGTGTATATGTATGTAATCAGCTTCTCCATCTAAAAAATGGGGATAATTATTCTTTCTTTACAAGTATCGTGAGGTTTCACTTAGTAATTTCTGGCAACTGGTGTGAGATATTCTTAATAAATAACTACATATGGTAAGTGATAAGGTTAATTATTCTACTATGACAGAAATCAATTACTATTAAATCATTTCTAGCTAGATAATGAGGCAATCTTAAAAATTTTGATTTGGTGAAACTGACTTGACAGAGTCACATTGGCACCATATGTTGGAAACCCAGGAGATTCTTATGGGTATTACAGCATAGCTCACAGAAAGTCCCTGTGCAGGTTCCAAAGGACTGAAAGAGATTATAAAATAAAGCATACCAAATTTTAATTATTTTTTTTTGTTATGCTTCCATTTGCCATTTGACTCAGCATGTTACTCTAGAAAATTATTTAATACCCAAACCACAGCATAGAATGAATTCATGGCTTTTCTCATGAAATGTGAGGTTAAAAATAATTGAAATACTAACTTGAAATAACAAAAACAACAACAAATATTTGATTTTATAATTCTAGCCTTTATATTTGACTTCAATAGCAAGTATGTTTCTAGAATTAATAAGATTCAGAACTTGTTGATTTTTTGAGTCCATTATTCATGATATTTATCTTTGTTATTTAAGAAAGCATGTTAGGAAGTACACTTAAATTGATATGTAAGGCAGACTAGCAAATAAAGAGTGATTTGCGATGTTGAAACACTATATATACTTGAATGCTTATATCTCTCCTGCACAGGCAATATACTAGTAGTTGTCTCTCATTCAAAATTCAGTTTTGAATACTGAATTTGCCACTCTTTGTTATTGACATGAAACATAGAACAGTATTAAGTAGTGTTCATGGATGGCTGGATAAGTAAGCCTCTTCCAATGGTGGAACATAGACTTTTGTAAAATAGGAAGTTCAAGCTTTCACATCATTAGTGGAATTTTAGACCATATGCTGCCAAGCTCAAAGGTAGCCAGGCTGAGCTTTCTGTGTCAAACTCATTATCTCTCACAACAAATGCAGCCTCACGCCTTCTGAAAACAGGAGATGAAAGTCTCAGCTTTCAGTCAAGGTCTGGTTTGTTAGTAATTAGGCTCTATAACACTGTGGAACAGTGTCTTTTTTTTTTTTTTTAAAACCCATCTTTTTTTTTTTTTTTCTCTATTGAATCAAGGATCTTTCAAGTTTCTCTCTCATTCCTGACATTTTATTGCCAGCAGTTACAAATGTACAACAGTTCTAACAGTAAGGAGAAACCTCACTGGAAGGTGGTTGTTTTTATCTGATTTGCCATTATGCAATGTTTGAATTTCTTCCTGCGTTCTCTCAGCATAAAATAGTTACAAATTCATGAAAAATTTAGTTGTGCACTGTGGGTTGAAAATTTTGATAGGAAAATGCAGTGGCCAAGGAAATTGAGAAAGATACCTTTCTTCCAAATCTGGGTATTTCTTCTTCTCCAGTTCTTCTATTGTTTTCTACTCTAACACTTGTTTTACTTGTTTATTGCTTATGATTCTCCCTGCCTTTCCTTGTATTTGTTTTCTCTCTTGTTTTATTAATCACACTATATTAACTTCACAGAAAAGGTTAGTTTAATCTCAGTGGGTGAGAGACAAACCTAACCCTGCAAACAGGGCTCCCCTTAGGAACCATAAGCAGATTTTAAGACTGCTAATGTTTGTATACTGAACTGAACAACTGAATGTTTCTTGCTGGTAAACTCTGAGAGTTTTATATTTTCTTAAAATGTTTGTACTAATTCAAGATGTGATCCTTAGCAGTGTAAGTCATCATTAATCAGCAGAAATGGGAAATTCCTGATACTATGACTAAGTGGACTAGCAGGGGTAAGCTTCTCAGGGTTTTATCAAATAGTTTTGCTATTGTGATTTTGGAGAAAAAATATCTTTACCTCCAAAATTTTAGAGTGTTCCAAACTGCATTATAAATTGATTTAATGAAAAATAAGCTTCTAAGTATCTGAGTCATGAAAGAAAATAAGCCTCAGGAGCCTAAGTACTTCAGTACTACAAGACCTGAAAGATAGGTAAGTACATAATTTTAATTTCTGGGTCTCACCATTCTTTCACAGGAAGCCTGGAGGAGAGAATTGAATTTGGCCTTCACAGTCCCAGCCAAGAGCCTGATGCAACTTGACGGACATCTAACAAAACATTTCTTTAATCCAGTTCATACCATGCCCGCTATTTGCAAAGAACCTCAAGTTCATGCATAAGCAAATTATGTGCTAACCATGTGTGGACCAATTCCTTATGCTTAGCAGAGTCTGTGTAATTCGGTGTCACAGGAGGTTATAAAATGTGTTGGCTTCTATTTTTAAAGGGATGTCTGTGAATAATTTAATTTGTGAATATAAATGGAGGTGAATGTTTGTAAAGACTAAGTTAAGCCTACACTGGATAATCTCCTCAAGCTCCTACAGTAATCAGAGGAGAGAGAGGTTCCTTTGGAGTATGTCAGAATAGGCACTTTTCTTTGCACTAACTCCAAATTATGCCAGGGAGAATCAGGTTTGCAAGGACAGAATAAATCTCATGAACAATTAAGACTAACTCTGTGGTGAACTCTAAAATGCCAAGACAGAGCTCTTGTGCACTTCTATTAATTAACTAATGCAGTAAGAGAATAAAAATAAATAAATAAATAAAAAAGGCTTGATAGATACAGTTATAGTTACACTGCAAAATTTTAGTATCTAATGCCAAATTTCAACTTGATGTGAAACTTTCCAGAATACAAGATGCCTTCACATTTTTTTGGCTGCGGTCTCTCTGGAAGTCAGAGAATAGTTTCTGCCTAAAAATCATATACCTTATAGATCTTAGAAAGTAGGATTTTTTAAGAAGATTTGTTTTTTTTTCTTCCTGGAGAATTCAACACCCAAAAAGGTTAGTGGTGTCTCAGAAAATTACCATTTTATACATATGCATTTTCTACCTTTTGCTAGCCCTAAGCAATCAGACCTCCTGAGACAAGCCCATGCTGAAAAGTAAAAAAAAAAAAGTAAAAAAAAAAAGTTAAAAAAAAAAGTAAAAAACCTCCATCATATGCCAGAGGTTGGCTTCCCAATGGAGGGGAAATCTTTTATAGAATCATCAAATTATTTAGGCTGGATAAGACCTCTAAATTTATCAAGTCCAACTGTTAATGTAGCACTGCCAAGTCTACCACTAAACCATGTCCCTAAGCACCGTATCTACATATCCTTTGAATACCTCTACAGATGGTGACTCAACTACTTTCTTGGGCAGCCTGTTCCAGTACCTCACAACCTTCTAAGTGAAGAAATGTTTCCTAATATCCAGTCTAAACCTCCCCTCCCTCCCATTGCTCAACTTGAGGCCATTTCCTCTTGTCTTATCACTTGTTGCTGGGGAGAAGAGACTGATCCCTACACCACTACAACCTCCTTTGAGATAGTTGTAGAATGGTGCAAAGAGTCTGACTAGACTTCATGTATAATTTGTTTCATATATTGACCAGTTCTAGAATAGATCAGTACCCAATCCTTTTTTTCAAGGGTCTCATTTCAGTCATTCGATACTTTGTGTACAAGAAGCATATTTGCCTCAAGAACTTCAGCTCTCATTTGACCTGTAAAACAAAAAGTCCTTGCACAACCTCAAAGTTACAGTACTGATTATCTTCACAGGAAAAATAAATAAATAAATAAATAAATAAATAAATAGGACATTGTCCTGCAATCTGCAAGTGAAATTTGAACCTAAGTTTCTTCAGACTAAAATCATTACAACCCCTCCAGTACATAGATAAAGGTTTCTGAGTTTTTCTTTTACATGATAAAACTATTATACAAAACAACAGAAACCCATTGTGTGAACAAAAGTAAAATTAACAGCATTTTATGTAACATGTAGTGATCCTTAATTTACTCTTTCCAAAAGTTTTACAAAAAAAAAAAAGAGAGAGAGGAAAAAAAGAGTATTACAGTTGTGCCTAGACGTAGCAGACAGCTTGATATAAAGGATTTAGATTTTTTTGGAAGACAAATAAGTAATGAGGAGCTTGACAATTTTGTCAGCGTACTTCACTTTTTTTTACATATTTTTCATCAACTTTATAACAGAAGCTAGTCTAATCATGATAATGTTAATTTTTATTTTTTTTTTTCTATAGAAATCTCAGCTTTCTAGGAAGTTGTACAGTGAATGTCCTTAAATATAGACCATTAGGGAGAAATATTGCTCTATGCTATCTGTCACAGCTTCTCTTAAAAGCTTTGATCTAAAAGGCCTTTGCTTTTATGGTTAAAAAAATAAAAGGGCTTGCAATGAAATGGTAACACTTCATGATCTCTGACACACAAATGTCATTTTCTGGAAGCTTTGTATAGAAAACAAAAATACTTTAAAATACCACCTCTAACTGGCTTCTGAAAGAACACATATTTCAGGTTTGAAGAACTAAATTGTTTTTCCGCATATAAACATTCATTTAGGTCCCACTCCCACACAGCACTGACTCCTCCAATAAAGAGTATGACTCACATCAGTGGTAGTGAAGGATATTGACTTTTCTTTCCTGCACTAAACATCTGTCATCAGGATTACAAAATTATTAACTAAGATATATCACAAACTAGTACCACTGGCTCCAGAATAGCTTTAGTTCAGTAGTTATTGAGCTCTCCAAGTCCTCTTCAGGTGCAAGACTATTTTTATTATCACAGTAAACCTGTAAATGTCATTTGCTACCTCAGAAACAAAAGGATTTTAAGTCCCTTATATTAAGTCACATCTAAAGGCTTTCTTTATCTGTTAAATGCAATTCAGGCAAAAATACCAAATCCTAACTTTCTTATATAACTTTCAGAAACACTTCTCTTATTTCTCTTCTCTTTCATATTTCTGAGACCCTTATAAAAAATCTTTTTAACATTAATATTCTTGACTACCTGAACTCCCTTTACTCCCTCCTTTTCCTCACTTTCAATTTTTTTTTTATTTTATTATTATTATTTTTTAAAATTTTATTCTACATATCGTCTCTCTCTTCAGGTAGTCACCTAGTCCTTAGCCTACCCCGAAAAGACCAGAATGCTGAGATACCTCTTTCTATTCTCACAACAGCTTGATTCATATCTGATTTACTCTACTATCGCTCTGTCACAAATACTTCTATAATGATCTCACATGTAATCAATTAGGAAACAGTGTGCATCAAGTATTTTATGTTTATACAGTATGAAAGCTGATGAATAAATGTTCATCTGTAATTTTTCAGGCATTCTTCCAGAGTGGAAAGAGAAGATATGTAGTTACATATGGCAGCTTAACCATATTTCCAAGAAAAAAAAATTCCTAGAATGGCGTGTTTGTTCTACGAACAAGTGCATTCATGCATGTGCCGGTGCTACTGCTCTCACAGACAGCCAGATCTATTTATAGTGCTGAAAAGGAAAAACATGTACAATCATTTCCAGGCATGTAGAAACCCAGTCACAGGTGCTTTGAAGACTAGGAGTGGCACAGCTGTTAGTTTGTCGGGGTAAGGTCTGTTAATGAAACTGAATTGCTGGCTTATGGCAAATGAGCATTGCATGTGAATAAACTGATGGAGGTACATCAGTGGCTGAAAACCAACAACATGACAGAAAAAATGTTAGTTATAAAACACTGACCTGGGGGACTCAGATGGAGGGTTAAGCCTAATTAAAGTAACTAGAGTCAAATACACAATTCAAACAACAACATCTGTTAGGAAACAAAGCAACTGAAAAAGCATTTATTATGATGCTGAGTTTTAGGAGTAATTCACTTCAGGCAGGTTAACTGTGTTTGTCACATAACCGCCAGGCATTTTTCCATGCTTTGATAATAGCAAGGCATGTATGGGATACTTAAAGACAGAATGCCTTGAAACAAAGGCATTTAGGCCCTTCCTGGAGAGCCAGCTGTGGTTATTCCTGTGTTGTTAGCATAGAAGCTCATACCAGAATAGGAAGAAGTCATATTTCCCCTGAATCCTGCTGTCTCTCTTCTATCACTAAAAGTTGTTTCATCTAAAATGGGAAAAGGAGTACAGTATCATAGAATATCCAACTGAGAGAATGATAGTTAAAGTTGAAGTCATGTTTTGAAAGCCCCATGTAGGGGGTGGGAAATTCACTTTTCAGCTTTTCATTCTCTTTTCTTTTACAACCTTTTATTATTTTTTTTTTGCTTCCTCAGAAGTACAGTGATGCAAACTCCAGTGAGCCAAGACATTACTCTCATTACATGTAAGCAGCTGATTTATTGACTCCCAGTGGAGTCTCTCCATCGGCTTCAATAAGCTTCCAAACAAATAAGAAATTTCCCCTTCATGTCAGTTTTCTCCTTTTAAGTATACAAAAGCAGTGTAGAAAAAAAGAGAGGGAAGAGCCATGTGATGATTTCCATCGAAAATTTTTTCATTGCATTAGTCATGTTCATTCTTAAAAATTTAAATTAATAATATTCCCTTTCTTTCTTTCCCTGTGATTGACACGCAAGAGTATGTTTAATGACACAGAGTTCTTAAATGTATTTATACACAGAAAATCATTTTTAAACTGGATTGAATAGAAGATCTACAAGGAAGAAGAAGAAGAAATAAAAAGAAGGTTCAAGCAACCTTAACTTATGTTAATAGAACACTAACATGTTACACACATGTAAAGCTGGTTTTGTGATACTCTTTGCAGCAGATAATTTCCTTCCAAAGAGACTAAAGCTTTTCTCTTGTTTTATTCTCTTGTTCTCTTGTAATATTAATAAAGAGACTTTCTTCCTTTTTTCTCTTTTTTTTTTTCTTCCCTTTTCTCATATTGACCATGGTGTAAGTCATTTACCTGTTTAATATTCTATGATAAAATAAAAAGAGAAGACAATCAGGAAGAAAATCCTAAAAAGGATATTTAGAGCAATATTTTACTGAATAAAGGAGAACAAAGGACTGAAAAACTTTAACATGAGCTTTCTGTTTATATATTTTTATCTTTTTTTTTTTTATGTTTGAGAACATTTTGGTCACTTTATCTTCTTTTTACAAAATTGCAGTCTTTTCAATTGCCCAATAATAAATCTCATCTGGAATTATTAAAACAGTTTTTGCAACTATATTTTTCTCACTAGTCTTTTTCTCTTCTAGTTTGAAAAGATTAATACATCTGTAGAGAAAGTTTAGTTATTTGTATAATCCACTTTACAAATATCCTAAGTCTCTGTATCATAAGACCTGAAGGAAATCTAGACTCTAGTGAATCTACTTAGGAATTATTTATGCTTATAATTTTCAGATTTAATGCACAAAATTACATAATGTGTTATTTAACAAAGACTAACCTAAAACACTGGCTGAAACCTTTTTGAAACCTGTGCCAAAAAGCTAAATTAAATCATTCACTGTTGCATTATATTATCACCAGATATATACATAGATCTTTTCAACTCTTATCTCTTAAAATGAATGAATAATTCTCTAAAGTTTGGAAACAGGAGCTAGGATTTTTATTTAAAGCCTTGGATTCTTTCATTTATTTCATAGTCTTCAGCTAGAGATCAAATACTAAAGAGTTCCATGTTTATTACACATAGATGCCACGTTAGCTTAAAGCAAAGCTAGACAATACGTATGCATTTTGGTTTAGATCACTTTGGTCTTGGATCACTCTTGAAGATGGAACAGGGTGGAGAATTTAAAAGCACACAGGTGAGGTAGTGTGAAGTGCTGACTGAACTGCCTGACCTCATTCCATGCACATCAAGATCTCTGTTTGACTTGGAGCCATAATGCACAGCCGGCACACAGCACAAAGTCAAAGGCAGGAGCAGCTGTAAGAGAAGTTCCTACATGGAAGAGGCATGGAGTATGTTGAATTTATGATTAATATATTCTGTATTATTTATGTAATTAACTTAATTAACTGAAATGTAACCAAATAAATACAAACCAGGAATTAAAATACTACCTGAATACATGTAGAGGAGAAAAAAAAAATCTCTTCTAATTGACTTAATTAAAAACAAAACTTAATAATTAAATAACAGCAGTGAAGTCTTCTAACTTTGCACAGATGTGCCCTTTGTGATATTTGATGAAAAATCATCCACCAAACACAATTGCATTATGTGGAACCATGTTTCTACACAGCGATTAAACTATGATATCTTTTCTTTCAACCGTGACATCTCTTTTCTGCACTGGAAGATCTGGAGAATATGCAGGACTGGAGTTATCTCTTGATTTTTCCGCTGAATTAAAAATCTGTTGTAAGAGAGGTACAAACTTCTTGTAAGTTCTCCCTCTAGTTTTAAGCTATATATGATGAGAGACTTGCAAGGATGTTGAAAAAAATCTGCTAAATCAGATGGATATAGCAAGAATACACTGAAATACAGAGATTCCAAAGCTTAAGGGTCAGTTTTCATCCTAACTCTTTATAAAAAGCTAAAATTTTCATATTTTTTCCCAAAATAATAATTCTAAATAGATTTATTTCCAAAGCATTTCATTAAAGTGTCTTTAATTATTTCAGAGTTCTTCAAATCAAAATGTTTAATTTTAATTTAATAAACTGTCCTGCTAGATTTCTATTAAAATCAGCTCTAATACTAAACATTTCAAGTGTCACGTTGCTAATAGAAATGTCTCAGTTCATGTTTCTGATATCCCTACTTTCCACATTCTTCAATGCATCCACAGTTGTGTTCCTGATGAAATCATATTGAGTTTGTATTTCTATCAGAGGGAGATCTACAGCATGTTGCTGAGACATAGACAATTTCTGCTGGCAAAAAAAAAATACTGAAAATACCCCATAACTGGAAATACCTTACAGTTTTCAAAGGTAGAGCACTGATAAGAAAATTCAGTTTTAAAATTTTTGATGTTTCAAAATTAAATATTCTGCACCTGTTCAAAAACATGAAATAATCTTGGTTTCAGCTGATCAGCATATGACATTTAGATTTTTCTCAGACTTATTTCCTCATTAACAATTTGATTTTAAGAAAACTGCAGCTTCCTTTGTGTAAACAAACAAGCAAAAATCCAAAAATCTGTTGGTTATATTTGATTCCTAACTAGTTACCTTGGTAACATTTTGCATCTATATTGCATTAACTAGCATGGGCTGGTGGAGGAGTATATGCAACAATATAGGTCTATTAATATGAAAGTAAATTTTAGTAGGAATGCCAAGGAGCAAGCTTCATTTCTACAACAGGCTATTATATTATGGAAATGTGTTTTCTAGCTGTTGTGCCTGTCTAGACTACTATCAGCAGCTTGTATTCATTTTGAAAGCCTGCAGCTGGTCCATGCAAAGTTTGC
This sequence comes from Anser cygnoides, assembly GCF_040182565.1. Taxonomy (NCBI): domain Eukaryota; kingdom Metazoa; phylum Chordata; class Aves; order Anseriformes; family Anatidae; genus Anser; species Anser cygnoides. The sequence continues at coordinate 199,012,140 of NC_089873.1, forward strand.
TGTTTTGCAGCCCATCTGCTCAAAAGAAGAGATCTGTAACACTGCCCAGTTTGGAGTTATGCTCCCTTATGGTTGTAGCTGTGGTTTCTAAGTAGAACTCTGACATAATGATGGTTGCTTTCTCCTTTTAGACCCCATTAAATTCACTTCTATCTGGGCAGTTGGCTATCTGGCCAGTGAAACCAGGGACAGCTGAGAATCAAGTGAAACCGTTTGGGGAGTAGCATCCTTTCATTTCTGTGGCTACTTGATCCCTGAAGTCCCGCTGAAACTGCAATGCTGACTGTGCTCAGGAGATGAGAAGGCAGCAATGAGGCCATGAAGGGTGAATAAATGAAGGTGTTAAATGCAGGAGACAAAAATAAAAGCCCATGCTTGGAACTACGTGCATTATACACAGCTAATATGCTACGACATTTCCAGGATCTCCTGAGCAAGGAAATCCTGAACTTGATCTTTAAGCAAAGTTTTAGAGAACGAGTCCAACACTTTTCAGAAGTACTAGCTATGTTGTTAGTAAAATTTCAAAAACAAAAACAAAAAAACAAACAAAAAACATATTCCCACTCTCCTTATTTTTTAAAGATAGAAGTAGAATTCTTTTTCATTATCTACATTTCATTTAATATTCTGAAGGGGAAAAATTGACTGCAGCTCATAAATAACCACTTTCTGTGCAACCAAAATCAACAAACTGATTTATATTGTTTTGAGTTAATCTTGTCGTGTTGTAACTTACCCTTATTGGTATCAACTGATTACCACTGATTTAAGAAGGAACTGGAAAAGATTATTGAATGTATATAACAGTTGTCTGTAATTAAAAGTCTCTCTTTAGCTACAGGTTGAGTATCAGGGCTCTGTAATGGGTTAATGTGTTCTTGATCAAACTCCTGCCAACCTGAGGCACTAAGATACTGACAGAGTCAGCAGAAATGGTAGAATATGGATAAGAGCGACTGATTAGTGTTCTCTAGCAGTGTGTAGGAATTCCTTGCATAAATTGCTCTTGGCTAGTTGGCCACTGTGGCTTTTTCCCTTGTTCTTTCTCTTGCCTGCTTAGTTGTGACTTCTAGAACTTGCTGTTCTGCCTCTGCCTTCTTGTCCCTGTTATCATTTGTTTTCTGCTATAAATCTCTCCTGAGGCTCAGAAAAATAACTGCTAACCTTGCTTCTGATCACATTCTTTATACTAGTTCCTAGCCCGTGAGAGCTCTTAAACTCCTTTCTCTTCTGGCTTGTGAATCCATGTCTCCACCTCTGGTTCTAGCCTCATTATAATCATCAGGACCAATGGTGCAGGTTCCTGGTATGATGAACCTTATTCAACCAGTACAATGATGAATCAGAAAAAGAAATCAGTCAAAGCAAGTGATTTTGAATCCAGAAATATACTATGTACTACTAAGTGACTTTCTATCTAGCTTTTAAATAGTACTATGCCATAGTTAATTGAGATGTTAAAGTAACATAGCATTACATTCTCTGTCAGAGTAGTCCAGTTTGCATGGAATATATGTGTATTGTTTTTTAAGGATTGTATCACCAGAACAGATGGTCTCTCTACAGCATAGAACTTGACCTGGGTAAACTCTGCTCCTACATATGGTGTTCTTGGGGCCTTTAAATGTAACTTTTTTGTATGTGTATGCTTTCAAAGTGTTTGAGAAACAGCAATAGTTGAGTTGTAACCCATAAAAACACTGCTTCTGTAGACAGCATGACACTGAAGATAAGTTGCATACCCTGGGGAATGATTGGAGGTTATGCAAAAATATATGAAAATACGAGGGCGTGTGAGTAACATTGAATTGTGCTGGAAAATGAATGCAAAGAGCAGAAACACATGGAATAGTTCCCTAAAAGAGAATAAAGTGGTAGTTGGCAAACCATAGTAAAATCAGAAGTATAGCGAACATGGAGGGACTTCTTCCCACCACTTTGAGTGCTGACTATTGTCAGAAATTAGGAAAAAAGCAAGCCCTCTTCTCTTCTATTAAAGAAATGTATGTTCTTTCTGTCTTCTGTGGAAGAAGAGCGAAGGAAGAAAAGGCATCTCAAACACTTTCCCATGATTTACTTACCCTAGACAGGCTAGATATGACCTTTAATTTGGCTGGATGTGCATTGATTAGGACTGAATCTCATTAAGACAAAATCTACTGGGGGTGGTGCAAGAGAAAATATAATATTGATTAAAAAATAAAATAATCCTCCTCTCTCTCTCCCTCCTGACTTAGTTCATAATTAGCCTCCCCATCTAGCTTTCCTCCTACATGTTATGTAGCTGTCAGTCTGACAGGAAACACAATCATAAGAATGCAATTAGAACTTTCAAATTAGCAGTTAAGCACTGAAAAGGGATGGGAGAACCTGCATCATCCCCTATATGTGGCTTGACTGAAGCTTGATTGCAATAATGTGTGATAAAGACTTTTAATTCAGCATAAGAATACAACTACTATTATGCTACAGTTTGCAAAACCCTGAATATTTTTCTTATATGGGATGACCAATAAAGCTAGCTAATTTGCAACACTAAAAATAAGGTCGTTTTCTTCCTAAAATACAATAACAATATTGAAAGGGCTACTTCAGGCCCACGGCAGGATTATTTAACAGAGAAAGCCTTAAAAGCAAACTTAGCCAATATTGTCTCTGTGTTATTGCTGCAGAAAAGGAATGTATCAGAAGTGGTAACATTCCCCTCCCTCCTGGTTTATGTTTTTTTTTAGAAAGAGTGCTCACTTTCTTGATAAAGGATCAGACAGTAATGAGTAAGTACCAAAACTATGCTTTATTTTATTTATTTATTTATTTATTTATTTATTTTACAAGCTTCAACACTGTCAGTGATGAGTCAAAAGGATTTATACGTATTTATTTATGTATTTTAACAGCACACAGACAGTTCAATTTCTACTTTAGTTGGAGGTATTTGAAATTGTTTACCTAGTAGCATCAAGGAACAAGATGCAAAGTGTTAGCAGTTCATGAGTCCAGTGAAGGATTGTTTCCATGGGTTTGTTCAAATTTTATTTGAGACTATCAGCATCTGTTTTAGAATTTACAACATTGCAAAGTAGTAATTTAACAATTATCCTGTGTATTCTGGTTGCTACTTAGTCACAGGCAAATTTCATGGGAAAGGCTCTTAACAAACAACAACAACAACAAAAGGGTGGTAAATTTGGTGTATGAGCAAGGTAGTTTCTTCCTGAGAGAAAAATAATTTTAGCTGACATATTAAAAACATAAATGATTCAGTATTTGGGCTCTTCACAATGATCACTCACTGGGTAATGAGCAAAAAAGGCTGCAGTAAGCATCTTCAGCTGGCTTGTGTTACCATAGGACAACTGACTTCACCCAAGTGATGCACTTCTCCTCTCTGTTAAGATCTATGCCAAGCTGAAAGTTCAATAAGATTTATTTCTAATGACCATTTAATAGATTGCTACTTTTTTCATGTTTGAAACTCAGAGTTTCAAAAAGAGTTGTTCAGTGCTATGTGGTCTAAGAGACTTAAAGTCCACAGCTCTCCTTCAGCTCAGTAAAAGAGAAAAAGCAACTCATGTTTGTCTGAGATGAAATAGTATTAGATGCTGTGGAGGTTTTATGCTTTTGGGCAGCTAAATTCCACCACAACCACTCTCTCACTCCTCTTCCTCAAAAGAATGGGGGGAGATGAAAGTATGTTTGGAAAGAAGAAGGCTCATGTTGAGATAAGGATAATTTAATTAAAGGAAAAAAAAAAAGAAAAAAAAAAGAGGGAAAAAAACAAGCAAAGACTGTATGGAAGAAAAGAGGGGGAAAAAAGTCTTTACTTCCCATCAACAAGCAATGTTCAGCCAAATCCTGGGAAGCAGGGCCTCGATACATGTAGTGGTTGTTTGGGAGGACAGATGTCTGCAAAAAGCATGCCCCTCACCCTCTCTCCTTCTCCTTTCCCACCTTTTATTGATGAGTGTGACACCACATGGTATGGAATATGCCTTTGGCCGGTTTAGGTCAGCTGCTCTGGTGATATCCCCTCCCCATCTCTTGCCCACCCCCAGCCTACTGGTCCTGAAGTGGAGGGGGCGGGGCGGGGGGGGGTGTGTGTAGAGGGAGTCTTGGTGCTGTACCATTATTGCTTAGCAGTAGACAAAACACTGGCATGATACCAATGCTGTTCTAGCTACAAGTGCAAAGTGTAGCACATATAGTGGACCACTGCAGGGAAAGTTAACTCCATCCCAGCCAGACCCAGTACAGAAGCAAACCAGGTATGAGAGAAACTGATGGAGTAAAGGAGAGGAAATATGAATTTCAGAGCTTCTACTGGGGCTTACACTTTGCTGCAGACATGTTTGTCCTTGTGAAAATAGAATACCACCACCACCACCACCCCCCTTCTCATAGGTTTGTTACCACCAACAAAAGATTAAAGATGAGATAAATTTGTCATCTTTACTTGTTTTTGTTTGGTTGCTTTTAGTTTTTTCTCCCCATCTTTGGAAGTAGAAGACCAGAAGAACAATAAAATGGAGCAGAAGGGCAGACATATAAGTGAAGTTAATAAAAGCTTTCCTTTGTTTTTGACAATGCTGTATGCTGTCTGACCATTTGTTCAAATGGTAATGAACAGAATTATGTAACAGTGGCCACACATGTTGAGTGGAGATAACAGCTGGGGAGCAGTGTTGGAAAAAAAAATAAAAATAAAGATAGAGAATATAGTTCATCATCTGAGAAAGGAAACCTGCCTCAGAAAACCCAAAGACTGAATGGGAGCAATCTGTCATCTGGATAACAGTGACGTTATCATGATGGTGAAATCAAAATATGCCCAGATCCAAAGTGAGGTGGTGCAGTCCCTGTTTGCAATCATGTGTCAGAGCTCTGAAATCAGGAAAATATTCAGAATCTGTCAAACCCCTCATCGAGAAAATATTCAATACTTGTATCATCAAGGTTTTTAACATTGCAAGATTTCTGGTAGTCAGACATTTAAAACACTTTTTGGTTTGCTTGTTTTTATACAATAAACTGTGGAAAAGCAAGATCCTACTATTACTTGACTAATAGAATGTTGCAATACTGAGCCTGAGGAAAGAGCAGGAAAATTTAAAGAACTTTGATGAATGATAAATCTTAGGTATATTAAGTGTTTGGGTCTCTCATCTTAAAAGCTACTTGTTCTCTTCATATCTTAGTGAAATTCAGTTCAGATATCTTCAGTCAATATGCTGTTTTAAGTCTGTTTTCAAAAACATTTAAACAGATATATGGCATTCATTTAATTTAAATTAAAAATGGTATTTCCCTTTTTATATTTTTCCCATCACTGCAGGAGTTTAAGGATTCTTTTTAAAAATGGAAGACTTTTGTCTTGCTTTTTAAGAGATGTACATTCTTCCTAGAACTTTTATTCCTGTCTTGTACTGTAGTTCACTTCTTCAGACCTAGTCATTTAGAAGAGTAGCTTTTTTACTCCCTTGCAATTTTCTGTTCTTTTAGTAAAAATTGTTTTGTCTTCCTTAAAGCCATAATAAAAGAAACAATAGTGAGGATCTCCTTTGAGAGGCACATAATAAAATTCACTGTCAAATTCACATGAGAAATTTCCTAAAGGTCATTCTATGCTGCACTAAACAATGTTGTTAGCATGTCATTAGAAGATATTTTTTTACCTTTGAGGTTAGTGGATAACCTTCTATATGAAAGTCAGCAGAGAGAACCAAAAATATCTTGCAGAAATATTATTACTTCCTACCACCACTTAAATCTAGAAAAAATAGGAAGCCAACAACAGCCAGTAGGAACAGAGTGCTATAGTGTATAGTACATAGTACTGCATTGCTGTCTGGAAAAATCTAATAGAAAAATAAGCACCCGTAAGATCAGAGAAAAGAAAAAATGTAGGTCGATCTCTTGCTATTGCTAAAGATCTAGTTAACAAAATAATTACTTGACTTGTGTGCAAATAATCACAATCCTTGGAGAACAAAAAAAAAAAAAAAGTGAAAAAACAAAATTCAACTTCTGTATGTCAGAGTTTAGTGTTGTGGATGAAATTAAAAAAAAAAAAAAAGAGGTAAACATTCTATTTCTCTTGAGAAGACTAAGCATTAAATTTAGTAAACAGAAACATTACCCTAAGGAGAAATTGGAAACTTCAAAATGAGTTACAAATCAAACAGAAGACCAACACCTTATGTTAGATTTTTAAAAGCAGAAACTCAAAAAAAAAAAAAAAAGAAAACCCCATTATCAAAGAAAGGAGAAAAATGTTGATCTTAATATACATGTTCATGAGGTTTTTGTATGCTCACATTTACAGTTTGCAGGATCCATCAAAATAGTCTTTTTTTTTTTTTTTTCCCCAAGAAGATTACAAAGAGAAATAATTTATTGCTTGTTGTAATTTTGGATGAATTTTGGACGAAATGTGTTTTCATACTTGGAAATGGGCTTATGGGCTTGGAGCCATGCTCATATTTTACCAAAGAGCTTCAGTGAAAGATACTCAGTATGAGATTTAGGCAGTTAAGTTCTTGCAAGAAAATTTGTGTTAGTCGAATCATTTGACCTCTGGTGCAAACTACAGTTATAAACACATACATTTATCCATATCCATAGACATATATGAATGAAAATAGGGCTTTGGTACTCCTGGTGTTAGCTTGGGCTTATTTAGGAGATCAGGAGATCTCCTTAGAGACTTAGAGACTTAACTATTGTCTCTAGAGATCTGTTAGCTTTTAAAATTTTCAATTTAAGTGTTTTGTTTTGTTTTGTTTTGTTTTTTCCCAGCATTCTCAGCAGCTGAAGAAGCTCTATTGCTGTCTGCAGGGGCAATGGCAGTAAATCCTAGATCTGTAGGTCAGATCTTTATCTCTGTGGTTCATTGGACACATGCTCTTCTTCTGACCAGTAATATTATCTGATGGCATTTCAGTAGTTTATACATTTGATGGATTGCCCTACATAGATGGAGCAACAGCAACCAGAGAATGCAGCGAGTGAACAGTGATGTGACGGTTGGACCAACTGCTGGAGCAGAAGAAGGGACTAAATGCTCAGGGGCACTGCCTGAGGCTGCCTGGGACTTCCAGAATTGGTGCAACACTCACAGTGACATACCAGCACAGCTTTCCATGGCTAGTTTCAATGATGTCTTCTGGCACATCTTCCAGGCCCCCATGACCCCACATTGTATGGAAAAAGGGGCAGCTAGAAACTGCGCTTGTATAAGTGGAGGATGCAGAATTCCAGGAAGGCAGAAACTGTAAGCTTGTGAGTTTTGTGACAGGATGAATGCTCTTTCCCTGCTTGCACCTGTGCATTTACAGAATGTATTTAATGGCCCTATAAAAGGTGAGGAGAAACAAGTTTTCTCACAATATATTAGGGACACATCAGAGTTTTGAGTTGGGTTTTGACAAGATGACTTCCAAAGGTCACTTCTAACCTAAATGATTGTGCCATACTAACCAATTATTCAATGATATTATCATATTTGAACTTTCAGAATTACAGGCACAAATAATCACGTGTGTATCCTACAGATTCTATTCAATCAAGTGTAGTGGATCAACATCCCTTGAGGCACTGGGATTAATATTTCCATGCTCTATTGCTCCCATTCATGAATTTAGGTTGGGCAAATGGTGAACAAAATTACAGACGCAAGTACACACATGCATCCTGTGACTTCCAAAATCAGAACCCTGATCCTGTATCCTCCATAAATATTTTCTACCTCACAGCAGGATATAATCCATTTTTTTTTCTCCTACTTATCACACGCTATCATCCTTTTAGCTGGTCTCATTCTCAGACATACCTGAGTAAATCTCACCACTCCAACAGATGGAATATGTCCTACTCCTATTTTCTGATTAAGAAATATACTGTGAGTTTGGAGCAATTAAAATGCTACTTCTATGTACCATCTTTAAATGTTTTGTATATCGCCAGTAACACATTGCAAACAATGCCATGAACCCTCTTTCATTCTGTGCATTAAAAGTAGCTATATTTTCAAAATTATCTGTACATCTTAACTGCCATAACCTCAATCCTTGATGTTGATTCATCATCCATGAAGAACTTTTGATAAAGAGTAAATATCTCTACCTTCCATGTCACAGGTACCTGTTGAACAGGGCTATTTTGGGCCTATTATGCAGGAATCTGATTGTTATGTGAAATAGATACCATCTCCCCATAATCCAGAAAAGGTATTTGTTTTTTCCTGTGTTCAAATTTCCCTGAGAATTTGCTCCAAGGAGGTAAGTACCTCTAGTCTTTTCCCATCTTATGTTAGACATTAGATATCCTAAGAGAACTTTGTACTACCAAAAAAATGATAAGGAAAACATAGCCATCTGCTTTATAGGATTTGGGGTTCACCAGTTGATCTATAAATCATTTGCTTAGGCAGTGGCACCAATCTGTCTTGCAAGATTGCTCTGGCAATTTATACTTGTTCAAATTCACAGACTTTAGTGAAGCTAATCCTCATTTAAGAATATATGTCAAGTCAATCAACTTGATTTTAAGGTATTAAATTGTCCATCGTTCATACTTATTCATCTTTTTACTATTGAATATGTATTTTGTGACTAATAAAAGACCCACTTAGTATATTTTGAGTGCATTTTTAATGCCAGCATAACATGAAATGTGTACAAATAAACCACAACTGAAAATGAACAAAAATGTTGTAATGAATTAAATGAACATTTTTCATTTTGAATTTTCTCATTTATACATTTACACAAAAAATAAATGTTTCATTTACATATTTTTCCATTTCTCATAAACTGTATTGTCCAACAGAATACTATCTAACTGTAAAATTTCAATCAACTACAGAAATTAAATTTTGAAGATTTAAACATTTTTCTCAACTTTTTGCTAAAAAGATAACATTTTTGCCTGAAATGAGCAGTTTATATGCCTTCACTGACTATACATCCCTGCTACTGAAATCAGACCATTTGTATGAAAAGCAATATTTTTGGATAGAAATTAGATTCCCCCCCCCCCCCAAAAAAGTACATTTAAAAAAATTCTAACAACTTCTATTCAAAATTAATTATTTTTCAAAACCTATGTTCTCTAATTTATATCAATATGCTTTTTATCACATTCTTTGTTTCGCAGTCTGATGCTTTCAACTAAACTAGCATGTACAATTTGTAAGAACAAACGTATTTGTATTAAAAACACTGAAAGTTAATTTAAACATGCAGTTTCTTTTAGCAAATTATGAAAATTAAAAATAAGATGAATTTTGATGTGTCTTAGAGTACTTTTATGTCTGATCCTCAGAAGACATTTGGTCATTTTTAATGAATCCATATTTACTAGTTGTAATAGCCACATTTGTAGTGCTAACAAACACACATCTAGGGACTGGGTTGGAAACAAGTATTCTATTTCATACACACACACATACAAAAAAAAAAAATTTAGGTTTTGTTCTCTTTTCAGTGTAGAATTTTAAATTATTTTGAAATTGTCTATTATAATAAGCAAGTAATATACATGATTCAGTGTATACTGAAACAGAGAATGGACTTTTCCAAGTAACTACTTGTGTACTGAGAGCTGAGGTTTTTTATTATTTTTTATTTTTATTTTTATTTTTTCTTAAATTATCAAATAATTGAGGTTCAAAGGATCCAATCCAAATTCCTGCTCATTGTAGGGAGATCTGACCAGGTTCCTCCAGTTATAGTCCTGTTGTTATTGAAAAACCTCTAAGGATGGAGGCTGCACAACCTCTCTGGGCAACCTGTGCCACTGGCTGGCTGCCTTTAAAGGGAAAAAGTTCTCTTTATCGGATCAGTATGAATCTAATACTTCTATTTATGCCCAATGCCTCTTGTCTTCCTACCCTGCACAAGAGTGAAGAGCCTGGCTCTGCCTCCGCAAATACCTCCCTTTAGGCCCTGAGGGGCTGCTGCTACATCCCCCTGAAGATGGGGGATCTCAGCTACCTAATCCCCTCCTCACACGGTAAATACTTCAGCCCCCTCCATCCTGCAATTTTGGCTTGATTTTCTGCTCAGAGTCCCCTGGCTAAGTGTGTAGGAAGCTCACCCATTTTGGATATTACACGGATCCTGATAGCTTTATGCAGAAGCCACAGTTTTAAACAAGCCAAAATTATGTGAAGAGCTTCCTAGGCAAGAAAAGAGGAAGATTTAGAAAATAATTTGTGCTTAATGCACAGAGGATTTAGATAAATAAAAGCAATGCTTGCATACACCTCATTCAGCTGATCTACTCAAATTGTCTGCTTGACAAAATTTGTTGTTCAATAAAACTAATTTTTGAACTCTGTGCTTGTTTGACATTGCTGAGTATATGCTCTTGTCTTTCCCTAGCTTTACTACCATCACTTGCTCTTCCTGTCTCTTTGTGACCTCCTTCATGATCTTTTTTGATGTTTTCCCGACCATTTCTCTTTGCACTATATCACAGCGAGATTCTTCTGTCCTCCCTCCCTATAGGCCATACTTGTTTAGTAATCTTCTGCAAATCCCAGATCAGTACTGAGAATATCTCCCAATCTTCTGTATTTTTTGACATGTATGTTCCAGTCAGTCTCACATTATGATTTCTGCAACACCTCTTTTATAATCATATTTATCACAACTAGTCTGAACCAATACTATCATTTTAACCAGTGAACAAATTTAATCTGCTAGCAATTTCCCTTTATTTGCTTTACTGTATTTAGCTGGACATCAGGAATACAGAATCAGTCTCTACTCTTTTGGCCACTTGTGTAAGATTGTTACTAGCATTTCAACTGCTAAGCCAAGGAACTGCTTTTGTAAGACTTCCTCTTTATACTTCAAATTACACTGATGTACAATTTATATTCAAACCTTGATATATTTCTAAGATTTAGATATTTTTTTGTCCAAAAAGTATCCATCTGTAGTTCTTATCATTAACAGTTCTTCTATTTTTATTCCTATAAACACCATCTAGCAACCTCCTTCAAACTGTAGAAACTAAAATATGTTTGTAATTCTGACCAGTTAGTTATTTGCTTGTCATAATAATCTTTCCATCTGTGGTGATTTCACACTGATGGGCAACTAAACACCACCATGCTCTCACTCATTCTCCTCAGAAGGACAGGGGGAGAAAATATTATTAAAAAAAGCCTCATGGGTTGATATAAGGACATGGAGTTGTTACTGTCACAGGCAAAACAGACTCAGTATGAGGGAGATTCATGTAATTTATTAACAGTCTAGAGCAGTGAAAACTAAAGGAAAACTAAAAACACCTTCTCCCTCATCAAACCTCTTCTACCTCCTCCCCCAAGCAGTGTAGAGAATGGGGTTTGTAGGTAGTCCATAACTCTTCACCTCTGCTACTCCCTCGTCTTCACTCTTTTCCCCTGCTACAGCATGGGTTCCTGAGCCACAATAAGCCTATGAATAGATTAAACAGGAAATAGCTCATGTGGTTGCCCTTGAGCCTGTCCGTGCAGTACCAGCTGTACTGGTGTACAAAATGTGCTTTACACCACAGCAAGGGAACATGGTTTCAGTTGGAGCCTTCAGCATAAAGCCCCAGGATAAACCCAGGGTTGACTTAGGTTGGTTAGGTGTATCACATCCCCTATCACCCACAAACCTCTGGAAAGGATGAGAGATGTAACAGGATGTTAAAGACTATGCTGATGGTTTTGCGTGCTGGGGGATGGAAGCACTGGGAAAGAAATTTACCAGAAATTACTTGACGTGTTAACGGAACAGAATCTGCCAACCATCATGTTTCTGCCAAAAATAAGCCCCTTCATACTATAGAAGGAGATAAAGTCTCTGTAGTGCATGAAGGGAAGTGGCTGAGGAAGGCAGTATGAGTTACTCCTCCCTTCCACCTTCTCATAGAATCCTCTTCACTCAGGGACCTGGGTGCACTCAGTGGGCAATGCAGAAGTATAGGGAGGACAAGCGTGCACCTCAAGGATATTTAACCTGGGATGAAACTAATCTGTAATCTGAGGTGTTTGTGGTGCTGAACCAACAATGAATCAACTTCTCAAGGAACTGGGCCAGTGCAGCAATGACTCGAGCTAAACTGGTGGTTGTGGCCACCACTTCAATATGCTGCCTCTCCTGTCCTGAGTGACCAACTTGATGAATAGTTCCTAAGTCATTGATAATTCTTATGGGAATTTTGGGAAGTGGGAGAGGCCTACTGAATGGGAAGATAGTATGCATATACCTGTTAAGGGACAGGTGATAGTGGTGATTAAAATGTATACATCTTTATGTTGGATATAACAATGATTAGAGGATACAGGTATATTAAAATATGTGGAAACAGCATGATGTAAATGCTGTGGAATAAGGGGTGGTGGTTGTACTGGTTATGGCTGGGATGTGTTAACTTTCCCTACAGCAGCTCATAAAATATTGTGTTTCACACTTCTAGCTAGAACAGTGTTGATATCTCACCAATGTTTTGGCTATTGCTAAATAGTGCTGGCACATCATCAAGGCTGTCTCTCCAATTTTGCCCCCCACATCAAAAGCCAGTAGGCTGGAGGTGGGCAGGAGGTGGGGAGGGGACATAGCCAAGATGGCTGGCCCAAACTGACCAAAAGGATATTTCATATCATATGATGTAATGTTCAGCAATAAAAGCTGGGGATGGGAAGGAGAAGAACGGGAGACTCTTGTTATGAAGGCATTAGTTTTCCCAAGAAACCACTATGTATATTGAAGCCCTATTTCCCAAGAAGTGTCTGAACATTGCTTGCTGGTTGGAGAATTTATTTTTTCTCCTTTGCTTTTTACCTTTCATTCCACTGCTCTTATCTCAAAACACACAAGTTATTATTACTATTTTTTTCCTCCAACTCATTTTCTCTTCTCTCCTCTTCCCCCCATCCTGATGAGGAGAGGGAGTGAGAGAGCAGGTATGTGGTACTTAGCTGCATATCAGTGTTAAACCACAGCACATCCTGATCTGATATCCCTCTTTTCCACCTCTTCATTTTAAGTTTTTGCCTCAGTAGGATATTGCCAACCAAATTAAATGCCTGAAATTCATTACATACCTGTCTTTTATATAGATGAGGGAAAGGCTGTTGATGTAGTCTACCTAGACTTCAGCAAGGCCTTTGACATGGTCTCCCATAATATTCTCCTGGAGAAGCTGGCAGACATGTCTTGGACAGGTACACTCTTTGCTGGGTTAAAAGCTGGCTGTACGGCCGGGTCCAAAGAGTAGTGGTGAATGGAGTGAAATCCAGCTGGCTACCACTCACCAGTGGGTTCCACAGGGTTCGATACTGGGGCCCATTCTCTTTAATATCTTTATTGATGATTTAGACGAGGGAATTGAGTGCACCCTCAGTAAGTTTGCAGATGACACCAAGTTGGGGGGAAGTGTCAATCTGCCAGAGGGTAGGAAGGCCCTGCAGAGGGACTTGGACTGGTTTGATTGATGTGCAGAGGCCAATGGGATGAAGTTCAACATGGCTAAGTGCCAGGTTCTACACTTTGGTCACAACAACCCCATGCAGCGCTACAGGCTTGGGACACAGTGGCTCAAAAGCTGTGCAGAGGAAAAGGATCTAGGGGTGCTGTTCGATGGTCACCTGAACATGAGCTGGCAATGTGCCCTGAACATGAGTCGGCGTTGACCAAGAAAGCCAACTGCATGCTGGCTTGTATCAGGAATAATGTAGCCAGCAGGACCAGGAGGTGATCATCCCCCTGTACTCTGCTCTGGTGAGGCCGCAACTCGAGTACTGTGTTCAGTTTTGGGCCTCTCAGTACCAGAAGGACATTGAGGCCCTGGAGCATGTCCAGAAATGGGCTACAAAGCTGGTGAAGGGTTTGGAACACAAGTCTTACGAGGAGCAGCTGAAGGAACTGGGGTTGTTTAGTCTGGAGAAGAGGAGGCTTAGGGAAGATGTTATTGCTCTCTACAACTACCTGAAAGGAAGGTGTAGGGAGCTGGGGATCAGCCTCTTCTCACAGATAACTGGTGATAGGACTAGAGGGAATGGCCTCAAGTTGCACCAGGGAAAGTTTAGAATGGAAATTAGGAGAAATTTCTTCTCAGAAAGAGCAGTCAGGCATTGGAACGGGTTGCCCAGGGAGGTGGTGGAGTCACCATCCCTGGGGGTGTTTAAGGGAAGGTTGGACGTGGTGCTTAGGGACATGGTTTAGTGGGTGACATTGGTAGTAGGGTGATGGTTGGTCCAGATGATCTTAGAGAACTTTTCCAACCTTAATGATTCTATGATTCTTTGATTCTTTAAAAGTAGTAGAAATACTTAGGTGAAACATTAAGCACATTCTACATTTGTGTACATCAGTCTCATAAGAGATGATTCAAGTGGGAGAGATTATGGATTTACATAATTTCTGCAGATTTTATAAATATTTTCATATTAGTCTGATTTTATTAACCAATTCAGCAAATGATAATTCAAGTGTAGCTTTCCAGATTGTCTTTACAATTCCCTGTATAGTTATTATAATGGTAATGGTGATGAACAATATTTTAAAAATGTATGGCTGCAGTGAAGAAATTATTCTTTACAATTATTATCTGTACCTTGATTCTGCAAACACTTCATCATGGCAGCAGCTTTACCCATCTGAGTGGTTGGATTGTACTCAAAGGAACTATTCAAGTGAGTGATATTTCCGGCTTCCAGAGCCAGAAAGCAATTAAAGCATTACCTGACCTCTTGCATTACATAAGCCAAAGACCTTCACCCAAAGATGTTAATATGAAGCACATACTTTCTCTCTGTGTGAGGAGGCTTAGAATCGTATGTTCCAGTCTTACTTGATTATTCTAATTCTGTCTATCCCATTTTTCTCAATAACCTCTAGTAGATGCAAGTTAGATCAAACACTTTGGAGATTATGTGAAATTCACCTACCCTAGCACTGTTGTTTGGATCAGAATGCAATTTGGATCATAGGATCATAGAATGGTTTGGGCTGGAAGGGACCTAAAAGTTCATCTAATTCAAGGGACCAAGATCATCTAATTCCAACCCCACTGTGATGGGCAGGGACACCTCCCACCAGACCAGGTTGCTCAATGCCCCATCCAGCCTGGCCTGAAACATGTCCAGGGATAGGACATCCACAATTTTTCAGGGCAATGCCTTCCAGTGCCTCATCACCCTCTGACTAGAATTTTTTCTTTATATCTAATCTAAATCTTACCTTTTTTACTTTAAAACCATTCTTCCTTGTCCTATCACTACACTCCCTGATAAACAGTCCCTCATCAGCTTTTCTGTAGGCTTAAAAACCTAAAGAGTTAGGTACTGGAAGACTGGAAGCTCCCTGGAGCCTTCTCTTCTCCAGGCTGAACAATCCTAACTCCTCCAACAGGTCTTCATAGGTGAGGTTCTTCAGCCCTCTGATCATCTTTGTGGCCCTCCTCTGGACTCATTCTAACACTTCCACATCATTCCTATGCTGAACAGAGTACTCCACATGGTGTCTCACAAGAGCAGAGCAGAGGGGAAGAATCCCCTCCCTCAATCTGCTGGCCACGTTTCTTTTGATGCAGCCCAGGATAATGGTTGGCTTTCTGGACTGCAAGCACTCATTGCTGGCTCATTTTGAGCTTCTTGTCATCTAACACCCCGAGGTCCTTCTCCTCAGGGCTGTTCTCAATCTATTCTCAGTCCAGCCTGTATTTGTGCTTGGGATTGCCCCGACAGCGATGGATGACCTTGTACTCGGCTTTGCTGAATTTCATGAGTTTCACAGAGGCCCATCTCTTAAGCCTGTCCAGGTCCCTTTGGATGGCATCCTTTCCCTCCAGTGTGTTGACCACACCACACAGCTTGGTGTCATTGGCAAACTTGCTGAGGGTACAATCAATCCTACTCCATCCCACAGTGTCCATGTCACCAACAAAGATGTTAAACAGCAAATATCTGGATTGTTCCAATTTTTCAGGGTTTGCATTGCATAGTAGCCTCCGTGTATGCAAACTGGTTGTTTATATGAAACTAACTTAAGTTCATCTGAGGCACTTCAGCTACTAGCTAGCACTCAGTTCACAAGACTGCATTAGATCTAGTCCAAATTAAAACTCTCTAGAATGGGTTTATGTAGACACTGGGACATCAACATTACTAGTTTCATTGTAAATTGCTGCACTACTGAAATATCACAGTATCACAGATTTCTAGGTTGGAAGAGACCTCAAGATCATCGAGTCCAACCTCCGACCTAACACTAAGTACTCCACTAAACCATATCGCTAAGCTCTACATCTAAACGTCTTTTAAAGACCTCCAGGGATGGTGACTCCACCACCTCCCTGGGCAGCCCGTTCCAATGCTTAATAACCCTTTCGGTAAAGAAATACTTCCTAACATCCAACCTAAAACTCCCCTAAATGCTATATATGCTGCTTGCTACTGAAGACAATCTTGTAATACTTGCACACGGCAGATGCTCTAAAACCACAGAAGACTTCAGTGTAAAAAATGTGTGCTTTATTCTTTATTTCTTACTTATATCAGTCTAGCTATTAGGTTCTATTAGTTTTTTGTTTGTTGGTTTGTTTTTTGTTAGGTAGAAAGTCTGTTTCTTCTAACACCATTGTGTGATATTTATCATATCCATGAGTGTTAAAAAAAAAAAAAAAAGTTAACTTCCTCAATGAGTTTTAATTGTTATTTGTACTTAAAATTTATGCATATATATATATATATATTTCTAAATTTGGCTGACACTGTCATACTACTAGAAGAATAATTTATTTGTTTTTACATGATGGCTGATGTTAATAGGCCTTCTCTGATCTACTGGAGAACAAGAGTGAATCCTGGAATTATTATCATATATGGAAAAAGCCAGGATTAGAGGGCAGATTTTCTAGAGTTAAAAGAAAGTGCAATGAATCACCACGGTATTTTATTCTCATTCCAGTACTTTAATGTATTCACAACAAGAGCCACTTAATAGATTCAGGAAAACAGGGAGGTAACTGATTTAAGATCAAATATTTCAAAGCTTAAGTAATCTGAAAAAAGAACCTAAAACTCGTTACAGATAGAGTTCCTTTAACAAAGCTTTTTTACCATTAAAACTCATATGGATAAAAATCCTGTCCACTTTCTCTATCAATATCTGTATTTCTTTGGCAATAAATCTACTTTAATTTAAAACAAAATAAAACAAAAACAATTCAAGAGGTTCTCAGCTAATCACACTTGAGGGTACTGTCAATACCCATAAAAGACAAATTAGTTGTCTGTGATACAATTTATATAATAATAATAATAATAATAATAATAATAATAAACAAATAAAATAAAATAAAATAAAATAAAATAAAATAAAATAAAATAAAATAAAATAAAATAAAATAAAATAAATGAGCCATATATGCTCTCCTGACAGTGCATCCAAAGGACACATCAGATAGAGCTTTTTATACGATGCTGATATGAAAATTAATGGCGATGGTGATCCTGAAATGTATGTATATACCTACATGAAAAGTGGAAAAGGTGACCTCCTGGAGCTTCTTCCAGCCTTTATTACAATTATCAAACATCCAAAAGACAACACCTTTTCTTGACAACATTTTTGTCTCATTGATCAAGAGGAAAAGCAACATTTAGTTAGGTGAATATTCTTAGATCCATGCAGTGATTATGTTACAAAATGTCACAGGAAAAAAAGACATGAAGCTTGAAAAATCCTCTTAATTATAGAAGTCTGAAGTTTTCAGTAAGTGGACTAGTTTTGCCTTCAGTTATACTACTGTGTTTATTGGTTCACAGTTAGTTCTAAAGTGTTCCACTTCATAAGAAACACCAGAGCAGTGGAGAACATTATGGATGGTTTGTGTTATTTTCTTGACAGTATGAGCTTGTTTTTTCTTCCCTTCAATACGAATAGAAAAAATATAAAAGTCCATTCAATAATATTGTGAAAGCATCAGAATATAATACGGAGGTTGCAACATTTTTTCAATGTGTAAAAACTATGACATTTTTAAATTTGTAACTGTAAATTTTATATTTATAGTTGGGGACATTAGATAGAATTCAGTGCTGTTTTCTGTCTACATACTTCTCTTTTATTCTATCTCCTTCCATCTAACATATACATACAATATAGTTAGTGTGTTTTCACAGCTAACAGGAAGTGATGTAGATGGAAGTCAGACAGTGTTCTCTGTGTGACTTCTCCAAATATTCTCCGTGCAGCAGTGGAAGGTACCATGAAATCCCGGTGGGGTGAAGCTTTGTACCACCTTCTCCTCTCCATCAAACTCAAAGACTGCTTGCCTGAACTCCAGCTCCAGAAGTTCATTATCTTGACCTTCAGTTGTAGGGTTAGAATCCAAATTGTTCTTAGTGTAGGCATTACAACGTGACTTCTTTGAGCTGCAGAGAACTCTGTTTATTAGTAATCTAATTCTGATTATCCAGCAACCTACAAAATCTGATATGATTGCATGTATGTATTCAACTAATCTAATAAAAGGTATATCAGACCAATTATTGTTTAATCTACCGGTGCTGATACCATGTGATAGCAGAGATCAAGTACATCAGAAATGGATTCTCTCTTTTGAACTAATGAAGGAAAGGTTGTCTATGCAATGAAAATACTCCTGTTTTAGCAGTCAAGATCTTCAGAAAAGACTATTGTGTAATTTAGAGGACTGTGGGAATTTATGCAGGATGAATGAATCATTTCTTCATACTGGCAGCATAAAGGGAATTATGGAGGCTTCAGAATCAGTTTTATACAAATAAATGGATATTAAAAAAATACTTGCAGACATGGCACCAACAGCATTTCTTTCACTGATAGATATACCTTGGCACCAATCAGCATTGCCATCTAAACACTTGTACAATTTTTATGCTTGTGGATGACTGATAGGACCAGTTCAAGCTTGCAAAGAAATCAATGACAAGTCCCCAGCTACCTTCACTAGGATATGGATCATGTCTACATGGCATCATGTCAAGCTACTTTGTATTATAATTTCATACCCTTTGTTGAGTTAAAATATGAGATTTCTAACAGTGCAAGCTGCTGCTAAATCTCCATCTTGAGTTCTCTAAAAACGTTAACTTACATTTTTCGGCGCACCGGAGATACTATGAGCTGAGTAGAATCCTAGATCTTGGTTTCATATGATAAAAACTACTGATACTCATGCTCAGGTCTCCTGAGGGTGAAAGAAAAGTAAATTACAAGGAGGTCTGTAACTGCCTAGGCAGCACTCAATTCTTACTTGCAACATCTGTAAAAAAAAATGTATTATTGGATCTGTGGAATAGAGGAAAACAAATAAGAGGGATAACTCTCTCCTGAGAATGCAGAGAAAATACTGCTACAAAATACAGAAAAGGCAAAGGTTTGTAAGGCTATAGAACTGTATTACAGGATAAAAGACTTCACGTGTTTCTAAAACACACAGCTGGTTGCATTGCATCTGTGCATATGAAACAGGTCTTTTTTTACAATTATAAGATGTCTTTGTTACTATCAAGTAGCTGTAATTAGGAGATTTTGGCTAAATTAGTTCTTAAACATATTACCAAGGATGAGAAAAACGCCTTTTTTGTGTCTTATCCACTTACTCAGATGATATATCCTGTCTTTGTATAATAGAATATAAAGTTATAATTCTATATTCTATAGCACCAAGAAACAGTTAAGGTAACAGACCCTGGGGGATTACCATGGTACTTGTATAAATGTAAGAATTGTTTAGTGGGAAATTTATTAATTAATATCTATGTCTTCTATCAGTAAAACAAACAATCAAACAAACAACAACAACAAAAAACCTTTCTCAGTCCTGTTAATTTTGCTCTCAAATACAGTTGGTTGCAAAATTCTCAGTGGAACAGTTTTGTTTCAAAATGTAGTTTTGTTAAAAAATTAAATTGAATAATTTTGATTTTGATAAAATTTTAAACTGGGAAAAAGTTAAAAAGCAGCATTTAAGCTTTTTTTTTTTTTTAATACTGAACTGCTTTGATAAGTAACAGCTTCATTTGAATTTTATTGTTTTGCTTCATTTCAACTTCTACAGCAATGTATTTATTTATTGTGGTTATAGGTATGATATTATTCATAATATTGTACATTACATAAGTACTAGATTTTGTTTTGATTGATTGTAAGCTAGAATAGTTCTTATTAAAAAAAAAAAAATCTGATATTCCAAATTTAAAATTAATATTGTGGAAAAATCAGCATGTTTTGATGAAGAACTTTATCTCCTATCAAAATGTCAAAATTTTCCATGTGATTAAAATTCCAATCACTGCTAATCTTTGTAGAAGTTCCAGAAAAGTGATGGCATGACTGAGTTCACAGGATGAATTCTGTGAGTTATGAAATGTAAAAAAAAAAAAATATGAATAATGTGACAGTCACACATTTTGTTGCTCTTGAATAAAGGGACTTAAGGTATTAATAAATGAGATTACATACATAATGGAGAACAGCATAAATGCATGAGGAAGGGCAAGGACATGAGGAAAAAACCATCAACAGTGGCTTGAAATAAATTATCAAAAATATTCGTATTTTAAGCAATTCTTGGAGCTTTTTCCCTTCTTAGTGAAGACAATTGGCTTAGGCATTGGCTTAGAAAATGGACCTGGACTAGTAGGCAGCAGCACTACTAGTAATTTACCAGTCATGTTAGCACTTTTATATTGCCCTTTACATTGCACATCACAGCTTCACAGTAACAGTTTGAGAGAAAATTTAAAAGCCTCCTACATATTATGTTACATATAGGAGAGAATCCATGTTCTCCAGGAAATGTACGAGTCACTTCATACTGTCACAGTTATGTGTATTTTCTCAAAATAGAAGTGACAAGGAATGTTCTTCTTTTAGCTGGTAAGAAGGCCAAATAATTTTAAAATCCACAAAATTCTGTAGTTTTTTTTTTTATTATTTTTTTTTTTTACTAGATGCCTGTTAAATTTACAGCTATACTAGAAAAGACATGACATTGGTATTGACTTTATTAACAAATAGTGCAGGTGAACAGGAGCAGTCTTGTAGAGCAACATGGATAGTTTCCAGTGCCTGATGTTCACACTTATTTTATTCACATTTATTTATGGGGAAGGTGTTCCAGAGAATCTGCAAACTGGTCTTTTGGGCTGAAAGCCTACCAGCTGTTAACACTATGCTAGGTGAGCTCCAGGAGGTGCACAAGTTTCATTCAAGAGGAACTGAGTTCATGTTCACAATCCTGCTCTTGGGTGTGAAGCAAGGCAGAGTTAGTGGGGATGATAGGGAGATTCAGTTCAGAAGTGCACTCTTGTTTTGAACAAAAATGTTGCTGTACGTGCACCCCCCCACACACTGGGTCAGATACAATGGACACAGAGAATGTTCAGCAATGATTTGTGAAGAAGTTAAAATTGAGACCTTACTTTTTATCTCTCACCATAGACACAAGAAGGACACAATGCCAGGATTACATATTTTACACAAAAGGTGAGTTAAGATTATCTGCCACATAAATAAATAAATAAATAAATAAATAAATAAAGCAGCTTTTCTGAATCTGTTTTTTTTTTTTTTTGCTGTAGACATATATAAATCTTTATTTCTTTGTGTTTTCTGAATCATTTACTGCTGAAATACGAAATAAATGTTTCTCAGAACAAAACAATGGAATTGAGCATGATGAGATAAGGCATAACAATAGCAGAATATCTATCAGCAATTGGCCGTACATTGAATTGGCTGAAATCCCACAATAATGGGATTTTAGGAGTGGGAATGAGGTGCTTCTGTTACGTTCCACACAGAAATGAGAGTGTTTGTTCAATTTCTTGTGGTTTCTAAACCAGACAGTTCTGGCATAAGGACAAGTTCTAGGTCTGTATACAATGGGTATTTAAAATATTATCAAGCTTGATTTTGTTAAATAAAAAATAATTAGCAGTATTCATTTTCCTCATGGAAAATCTTCACCTTCTCCCACCTCCCACCCCCACCCCCAACCCCCGGTTATGCTGCCTGATTTACTAAGACTTTAATGGACCAAACTCAGTATATATTTTCCTTCCAGTTGTATTAAAACTTAGTACAAAGATGCCGATTGTTCACTGTAAATTTGTATCATGGCAGATGGGTGGTTAACTCTTGAAATTTTCTTGTCTGCAAAGAATGCATGTTATCATTTTTAAATATGCACATTAATTCAAGCAAGTGGTACAAATATATTTCTCCAAGGCTGCACCATCTGGCAAAGACATGCAAAATTTTCATTTTTGCAATATAGGTCTATATGCATACATGTAAGAAACATAAATATATATCTATATGCATACATGTTTTTCAGAGATTGCTCAACTGCCATAAAGATTTCAAGGAAGTTTAAGGGAAAGTTGAAACACATCTCCAGTTTATTGATGTGTCACTGGAGATGCTATTCAGAATGTGAATTATTCATAACTCAGAACTGTCAGAAGTTAACTCTAAACCCCTGAGGGGGTATCTACTCAAAGCACATAGTTTTGGTGTCTTTGCATTTCAGCGTGACATGGCCAAACATCGTATTTTTGAATGGCAAGTTTCCTGCAATTCTAAATATGGTGTAGAAGAATATGGAAACCTTTTTCATAAACAAAAAGGTTGACTAGAGAAAGAGGGAAAAAGTAGTGTTTCTGCCACTTTCACAGATAAAAGATCATGAAAACACTAATCTCACCTAACTGCATACATCTAATCTTATTCACTTATATCTATGTGTGTTGCCCTGGGATCTTTTTATAGAGAGCAGAGAGAAACAGTCAGTTCTAGGACACAATTCATATAACATAGTTTCAATATCTGCCCTACCGTGAAACTGATTATGCTCTAAAAGTACATATAAGGGAGGCCTAGGGTGACTAGATTAGATGAAGGCATTCACATTGTGCGTATCTTAATTTTGTTAGATCATTATTTTTTTTTTCCCTAGATATATTCCTATATAATGACATTTAATACTGATGTAGCAAAGGATGTGTTGGCTCTTTCTAAAAAGATAATAATACAGAGTTTATCTCGTGTTTACAAGTGTTAGACAAAGCAGAATTGCTATACTGAGAAATCAATGTTACTTTTGAAACAAAGTAGACCAACTGACTTGGAGTCCATATGACTACCACTGAGATTTATAATTCGATCTTAAGCAGTGAAGGGCCAGAATTAGAGTAAGTAAGCTAATAAAGCACATATACATAGTGAAATGATGCATAAGTATGTGAATTTATAAAAATTCCATTAGAATAAGAAGTCAGAATTTTACAGAATACCACATTATATAAGCAACATTTTCAATGTCATTGGTAGTTAAATGAACTTTAAAGAGTTGTCTTTCCCTCAGTTGTCTATTACTTTATCATCACAGGTAACATTTTTAAATATAATGCGCCTGCATCCTGTTGTGTGAAACCTTAGGAAGACTGCTGTCTACTGTTTTCTTAAATGATACTGAGGCAAGAACATATTTATTTTTTATATTGCTTGCTAGTTTTGCAGAAATTCACTCCTTGATCTCAGTGCTTGTGCCAGAGATACCAAAATCTAATATTTTTGCCTCTAGCTCCCTTTGCTAAAGAAGAGTCTATGCTCTGTACTCTGTTCCAGTACCTATTCCTTAGGTAAGATTGCTTCTGTGAAAAATAAAATAGCTTTTTCTTTTTTTCCCCAGAGATGGTGCAGAAGTAAACCAGAGGTCATGTTCCTGAATGCAATAGGTCATGTTCTATTACAACTTACAACAGTGTAAAGCCTGAGCTATTTGAGAAGAATGGAGTGAAATTATATGGCATTCTTGAACAAAATAAAAATAAATAAATAAATAGGGGGAGGGGGGGATTTCATCTTTCTGAGGCACAGATAGAATTTTCAGCCATATATGTACTGTTTTGGGTAGACATGTCTCAGTTTGAGCTTATGTTCACCAAGCAAAACTACCTGGGGGTGTAACATCCATGCCATAAGCATTAGTAAACTTCTTTTCTTTGTAAATAACATCATACCTTTCTTCAGCAGCAATGAACACTATTATCCTGTTAGTAAGACACATTTTTTTCTTGCCAAAATACAGTTTCTTTATTGTATATTTTACCTGAATCATCCCATCTCTGGAAGTGACTATTTCTGACTCCTATCTCCGTGTGACCAAGTGTTGTGCTTTCTATTGATTTTGAGTATGATGAAGGGCTGTGTTCATAGACCAGCAGCAGATAACCAAGCAATTTCTTGATTTTTGTATAGGGGAGCAAGGACTTGCTCCTTCAAATTTCGTGGAAAGAAACATAGCCATGACTCTACCTTCCATATTCACCGCGAATTGGTACGGCAGAAAAGGAGTCTGTAACTAGAAAGGACTAGTAGCCTATTGTAACATTGGCCTAAGGGACTGATCATCAAGACTTTACCTGCTACCATCAGTGTTTTTCCTTTCTCAAGGAATTATTAAAGAAGCAGATGTCATGTGCCTGTCCTGGGTCAATTCTTGAGTGGGATTAATTTTACCTAGTTTTATACACCTAAAAGGTAGCCTTCCAATCTAACCTAGTTTCTAGTTCCTTATGTTTCTTCTCTACTAGATGGAAAGGAAGCAACATCTAAAAGTAAGCTGTTACACCTGTCCCAAAAACTGATGCCTTAGGGTAGCGTGGGGGAAATGGTACTGAAAGGTGTTGCAGTGCTTTGAGACCATTTTCCCATTTTCTACTGCCTGGCTCAATATCAAATTGATGGTACTTATTTATTTATTTATTTATTTATTTTCCCCACTAGCCATGCCTGTTAGTTTACTTGATTTATGCCCATTGGAACATTCAATTATACTATCTCTGTGTTGACCAGCCAAACATAGAATTTCACTCTTAGTGTATAGTGGTGTTAGACAATACTTACAAATATTTTCCCAGGAGATGTTTAACAAAGACTGTCAGACTTTATAACTCCTCACTGGATGGATGAACTTACTGGAGTAATTAAAGGAAATCTACAAAGGCAGCATTGTCACATTTGTTCTGCTTTATTTTAAGAATGAAACTAAATGAAAAAAAAATCAAAAAGATCATATTTCAGAAGTATAAAGTAAGAGTAAATAATAGATCACAAGAGAGTACATTGTTACTATTGCTTGGCTTTGATTGTCACATTTGTAAGTTTATTCACTAAGAAAAAAAAATATTTGTTTTAATTATTAAATTAATAAATAAATTTTTATTTATTAAATTACCATTGTAGCTCCTAGTACAAAATAGATCAATAAATAAAAATAATTGGGTACCATACATGAAATCTGAAGGGCCAGAATCTAAATGTGTACACTAATTTAATTTCTCCATAGACATATGCATTTTAGCAGTGTATCTAGCAGACTGATTTTTTTTTCTTTTCTTTATCTCATCTCAGCCATTCTGTGGCTCTGTGAAGTAGTTGCACATAATCTTACCCTAGCTTCTCCCTGCCCCAGTGCAGCAGCATACAGTTGGGTCTTGATAAGGAGTACAGAATGCATGAAATTTTGAAGGACAAGGAGCCAATGGAAAAGATGAACTGTTCCTCTGGAAAATATAGGATAAACAGGCAAGTACGTAGAAAGCAACATAGGAAGTGAGCACTGATGTGTGTGGAAGTGCGTCTAAACTACAAAGGCAACATCCCGAACATTTTTTTTTTTTTGGAGCTGAAGACTTCAGTAAGAACTAAAAGGTATTGTCACATAAAGAGATGGACAAATCCTTTAGAATTTCATACGGCGTTCTGAAATGTTAAGAAAGCTCTTGCATTTCTTCACAAAAGGAAGAAATGTATCTGTATCTGTTATAGTTCTCATGCTTAAAAATGAGTGGAGCTTGCAAGTGATTTCAAGAAAATCCTAAATAAATATTCAGTGAGGATTCTTATCATGTTGCAACACAGAATAGAAGTGTTAACAATAAGGAAATCCTGAACAAACCAACCCAGTGAATAACAAGAAATGTTAAAATGGAGGTGTCATCAGTGCAAACAATGCAACTGTGTCCAAGTGAAGCATGACACGAGAAAATATTAAAATGGAAAGTGTTATAAAGCCAGTAGGTCTTTAAAGCTTCATACTGAAACTGAAAGGTGAAAATCTGAGGGCAGCAATAACTCCAACTCTGAAATTGAAACTGAAAAGAGACAACCCAGAGGCAACATTCATTCAAACCCTGATGATCAGGCTGAAAGAATAGAGCCTGAGGGCAAAAATCATTCAGACCCTGACAGTAAATTTGAAAGGAGAGAGCTTTAGGGCATGAATTACTCAAGCCTTAACAATGAGCTGGGATGGACAGATCTTGAAGACAAGCCTGCACTCAGGACCTTACCTTTCCAGTCTCAGGTCCTGAGTGCATACTACAGCCTCTGATAATGAGCCTCATTGAACCTGTTATATTCTAGCCATTACCAAATACTGAATTTAAATGAATGCATTGTACAGCATACTAAAAGGTCTAGAATTAGAGTGAAGAAAGGGAAAAATAGGAGGGGCAACATAGTTTAGTCTAAGAATGATGCTAAATCCTTAAGCACATCTAAGCTGTGTGCAAATCTAAGCTATCATTTTACATTAACAAAACTGACTGGACAAAGAGCTTTCAAAATATGAGATATGTCTAATAAAATTATACTATCTCTTCTCAGGATATATAAAATCTGCTGTAAAACTTCACAAAAGCAACTTTCTCTACACAGTACTTAGGCTATATAACTGCATTTGTTTTGCTTTGTCTTACTAATATACATTATGTAGTGATTTATGGTTTTCAATTTTAAGGAAAAAATAATAAAATATTTTTCTGTAAAAAGGAAATAAGGAAAAAAAAAGTTTTTTAAACTGTGGTTTGCAAAGGGAAAAATATTTCTAAGTAAATGCTTTCCAATTGCTGTTTCTTTCTAAAAAGTAAGCCCTGTTAGAATTAAATTTGGACAGGGACATTGAAGGCAACAAGAAAGGATTCTATAGGTACATCAGTGATAAAAGAGGGTTGACCTGATGGAAAGCAGCTCTGCAGAGAAGGACCTGGGAGTCCTAGTGGACATCAGGTTAACCATGAGCCAGTAATACGCCCGTGTGGCCAAGAAGGCCAATGGCATCTTGGGGTGCATTAGGAAGAGTGTTGCCAGCAGGTAAAATGAGGTCACGCTCCCATTCTACTCAGCCCTGGTGAGGCCACACCTGGAGTATTGTGTCCAGTTCTGGGCTCCCCAGTACAAAAGGGACATGGAGTTACTGGAGCAAGTCCAGCAGAGTTACTGCAATGATTAGGGGACTGGAGCAGCTGTCATATGAGGACAGGCTGAGAGAGCTGGGCCTGGTTAGCTTGGAGAAAAAGACTAAGATGGGCGCTTATTAATGTGTACAAATACCTGAATGGAGGCTGTCAGGAGGATTGGGCCAGACTCTTTTCAGTGGTGCCTGCAGACAGGACAAAAGGCAATATGCACAAACTGAAACATAGGAAGTTCCAGCTGAATATAAGAAAACACTTCTTTACTGTGAGGGTCTGTGGAGTCTCCTTCTACAGAGGTATTCAAAATCTGCCTGGATATGATCCTGTGCAATGTGCTCAAGGTGATTCTGCTTGGCAGGGGGATTGGAGTAGATGATCACCAGATGTACATTCCAACCTCAACCATTCCGTGATTCTGTGATTCTGTGAAAAGGAAGACTACGGAAATTGTAAGCCTTCTCTGGAAGGGAACAGAATACCTGGTCACCCGGGTTGTGGAGAAGGCTGAGGTACTAAATGACTTTTTTGCATGTCTTCACCACCAAGAACTCTAGCCACATAGGTCAGGCAGTCAAAGACAAGGACTGGGAGAATGAAGAACCACCCACCGTAGGAGAAAATATTCTCAGCCCACAGGCTGGGCTGAGAATAGATTGAAAGCAGCCCTGTGGAGAAGGACCTGGGGGTGTTCGTTGAAAAGAAGCTCAACATGAGCCAGCAATGAGCCATGAGCTTGCAGCCCCGAAAGGCAACCGTATCCTGGGCTGCATCAAAAGAAATGCGGCCAGCAGGTTGAGGGAGGGGATTCTCCCCCTCTACTCTGCTCTTGTGAGACCCCACCTGGAGTAATGCATTTGTCTCTGGGGCCCCCATCACAAGAAGGACATGGACATATTAGAGCAACTCCAGAGAAGGGCCATGAAAATGATCAAAGGGCTATAACACCTCTCCTATGAAGACCTGTTGGGGGAGTTGGGGTTGTTCAGCATGGAGAAGACAAGGCTCCAGGGAGACCTTACAGTGGCCTTTCAGTACTTAAAGAGGGCCTACAGGAAAGCTGGGGAGGGACTTTATCAGCAAGTGTAGTGATAGAACAAGGGGTAATGGCTTTAAAATACAAAAGGTAAGATTTAGATTAGATATAAACACGAAATTCTTTAGTCAGAGTGTGATGAGGCACTGGAAGATGTCTCGAGAAATTCTGAATACCCCATCCCTGAAAGTGTTCAAGGACAGGCTGGATGGGGCTTTGAGCAACCTGGTTTAGTGGAAGGTGTCCCTGCCCATGGCAGGGGAACAAAGTGATCTTTAAGGTCCCCTCCAATCCAAACCATTCTATGATTCGATAATTCTAAGTAATACACTTTCAAACCTATAAATGAAGCCTTCAGGATAATATCCAGATTTCCTGCTATCTAAAAGAGAGATACTTATTCCCCATTGAGCAATCCAGACTTCCTAAATCAGGATCCTAAAATTCAAGGTCAGCTGAGTGAATGAGGCACCCTGGAGGTCTTCAAACGGAGCTCAGAACCCTGACAGTAGTCTACTGATACGAAGACTCAGTTTAAGAGAGATTTTAGAGTTGTGCTCCCTGCAAGTCCTCTCTGTTCAGCCAGTTAGTGTCTCATGTCATAAATGAGATGCTGATAACTACCCATAACCAAAGCATACACTCTGGAATAAACCTAAAGACCTGCAAAATTTAATATCTTTTTAAATACATAATTACTTTCTCCGCATGTGACATTTTCTTACACACTAAATCGTTTCATTTTTTAAGTATTTTTCCCTTCCTTAAAAAATATCTTCAATTAAAAGTGCGTCCACTTTTCAGAGACCAATTGCAGCTCTTTTTAAATTATAAAGGGGTTTGTCATAATATTTCAACCATCTCAAACGTATGCTGAGTGTGCTATTTCTTCACAGGAAGTAATAAGCTTTCAAACCTTTATTTTTATTCTGATTATCCTCAAACTATTTTATATTTTAATTTAGAAATTGGATGATTTGTAGAATAAATATTCTTCCCATGTCCACAGATTCTCTTTCTTCCTTTAATGAGGTAGCGGTTGATGCTTCTTATTGGGAATGTCTGACTGTTCTGCTTCACAGCAGTTCTTATATATTTAAGAATTATGGGAGTAATCACGCTCTGAAGGAATATGTCCCACTACAGCTAGTGATATGGTTCTCAGATTTCCAATTTACATGTTTTAAATTAATGACTGTTTACTCTGCTGTATAATAAAAAGGGTAGTTATCACTGGAGTTAATTCATTACACAGTACTTTATTTCTGAGATTCACAGTCTTTCCTTGTACAGGACACAAAGTAAGCAATTACGATAAGCATATATCTGTCAAGATATAAGAAAACATTCAGAGTACCTAAACCAGTCTTTGAAAAGATTCTTGCCAGCATGCCATTAAAAAAAAAAAAAAAAAAACTTTTAAAGAATATATTTGTCATCTGAAACATTAAAAAAAATAAATAACAAAAAAAGTAATTTTCAAGAAACTTAGGGAAACAGTCTTACATATCAACATTCTGATATTTAATATAATGTGAACTTCATTCATTAGTAGCTTCATTTACACCATTTGTTCAGCACTGTCTTTAACATTGAAGGGAAGATCAGACTGAATGGTGCTGCCTGTTTCTGGTACAGCACTCAAACAAATGTCCTTGAACATACGCTTTATCACATTTACTTCTTAGTACCTGAAAAATATGAGTTTCTTTATCCTTCAGAAAAGTTAAGATTTGGTCTTTGGCCTTTGTAGTCTTACCAGGTTTATTCTGAGCAGACCACCCAATGCAGTTAATGTACCAGAGGCAGAAAATCCAGATACACTCTCTCTCTCTCCCTCTCCCTCCCTCTCCCTCTCTCCCCCATCCTCTCACAGAATCACAGACTTGTAGGGGTTGGAAGGGACCTCGAGAGATCATCGGGTCCAACCCCCCCTGCCAAAACAGGTTCCCTAGAGCAGGTTGCCCAGGTAGGTGTCCAGACGGACCTTGAATATCTCCAGAGAAGGAGACTCCACAACCTCCCTGGGCAGCCTGTTCCAGTGCTCCGTCATCCTCACCATGAAGAAGTTCCTTTGCATGTTGGTGCGGAACTTCCTGTGCTCCATCTTGTGTCCATTACCCCTTGTCCTGTCCCTACAAACCACTGAAAAGAGGTTGGCCAAATCCTGCTGTCTCCAACTCTTCAGGTATTTATAAACATTGGTAAGATCCCCTCAGTCTTATTTTCTCCAGGCTGAACAGACCCAGGTCTCTCAGCCTTTCCTCTCCCTCTCCCCCTCCCTCCCCCTCCATCTCACCCTCTCTCTCCACCTCCCTCTCCCACTCTCTCCCTCTCCCTCTCCCTCTCCCTCTCCCTCTCCCTCTCCCCCTCCCTCCCCCTCCATCTCACCCTCTCTCTCCACCTCCCTCTCCCACTCTCTCCCTCTCCCTCTCCCTCTCCCTCTCCCTCTCCCTCTCCCTCTCCCTCTCCCTCCCCCCTCTCCTCCTCCCTCTTTCTCCCTCTCTCTCTCCCTCCCCCTCTCTCCACCCCCCTCCTGTCTTTGATGCAAGGGGAGGGTAACAGGGACTGCTTAGAAACATCGGGCTATGTATTTGGGAGAGAAAATATGAAAATATTACTACTTGTAGATGACTATTATTGTCTGGTATATATAAAGATACTACTTTAAATGACAAAACTTAAATATGGGCAAAGAAGAAACTTCCTTCACATGTTTTGTTACAATGTTAAAAGAGAAACAGAAGAGAATGAACTCACAGTATTTTATCAAGAAAAATAAACTAATTTATTAATTCCTAGGTGTGTATATATTTCTTGATTTCAGCATTCTCCACTGGTAAACTCGCAGAACTATTTATCTGTTAAAATTAAGTTTTGTTAAATATTTGTACATATGATCATTTTAATAAATGTGATATGTTACCTGATTGTCTCTTTTCCTCATCTTAAAGCAAAATAATGAACATGCATTATAAAGCGAACATTTTGAAAGACATTATTTTTCAGTCTAAACCTCTCAGTAATTAAAAAGCCATTGGTACATAATGGAGTTACTGAAAATAGCTGACTATTATGTAACAAAGGAAAAGAAGTATTTGAGTATAAGCAACTTCATGCTCCCTTATTTATAAAAGAAGTTGATATCCTAAGACTTCAAAGTTTTAGTACTACCATTTGAGAAATGTTATGCTTACTTCTTAGTCAACAAAGCAAAATAATAAGAAACTGCTCAAATCCTTTATTGTGATGCAAAATATTTTCAAGAAACAGTAACTTTTCAGTTCAAAGTCTCAGAAAACAGAATTCTTATTTATAGTCTTTGAAGAAATGTTGGAGAGATGTTCTAAAGTTGAAAAACTAATGTCCAGTGACCAACACTATACTAGAGTCAATATCATTATGATATTCTGAATCAAGTAACCACATTTGTGGAAGATTTAATCAGGATGTTGTCTCAGACATTGAGTTAGGGCTTTGGCCAAATATCAGACCCTTAGGCATAATTCTGCAATTCAGCTCATCTAGCTAAATATATTTGACTTCAACAGAAATTATATACAGGGAATCTCAGAATCTGGTCTTTCTTGTAGTTTAGGTTATTTTCCATTCAATCTGTGAACCAGTATAAACAGTCTGACATCTTAGGAAGTACAGTCCGTAGCTGTGCATTGACTGTAAAAACCTTTGGGCAAAATGAGACTGGAAGAGTTATTCTGAAAATGACTTTACATGCATGATTTTATTATGCTTCTGAATTATAGATATTGCAGCTAATTCCTGTCATTCATGAGCCTGATATTGTAATAAAAAATTGAGTATATTTTATGTATATGTATATGAAAACACTATGGGCACATATATGTATACACACGCTTATGCAAAATGAGTAGACACCTGTACAGAACTTCCTAAGTACATCTTTTTAAAATCTAAATCTAAAATTGGAACTACAATGCTGATTTAGTTAGCTCTATTGCATATTACATGAAAATTGGGAACCAAGAGTTGTTATTTGAATATTTGAAGGTGCTGTTTTCTTTTCCTTAGCTTTTTAGTTTACATTAAAGTCATAAACCATTGTATCGTTATGAATGAAAACTAATAATAATAATAATAAAAGTTTAAAAATGTTTTCTCTTTATTTGGTAAAATGTGAAATCTTTCACATGCCTTGTGTTTGCTTATGGGTGTACCTCCTCTGCAAACATCTGAAAACACGTAAGATTTCAATTAGTAAGATTTGCTGTATTGAAGTATTCACCTGAAAATATCAAATACAATAGGACAGAAAAAAATGAAAAGGTTTGTTTTTTTTTTTAATAGGTCATTTTTCAAATAATTTAGCTCTATAGAGGCAACACAGAAATCTGGGTAATAAAATTTCACAACAAATATAGTGCACAACATACTGAAAAGGTTTGCCACCTTTAAAAAAACATTCTCTTCTTTTGTCAAACACATCTCTGCTGCTTTTGAGGAAATGGATGTATATAGTAACCACTGCACTGCCTCAACAAACAAAGCAACACTCAACATGAATTCATGAATAGTAAGCAGCATTAGTGCCAACACTCACAATGAAGCACATGCTAACATTAAGCATCTGGATTTAAAGCCTAATGAATTCACTGGGAGTCTTTCCACTGAGTTCAGTAACCTTTGGATCAAGGCCACGGTGTCTGAGTGTGCTTCTCACTAGCCTTTGCATCAGGCCTGATTGTGAGAGCAAGAGATGTGACTGCACCTGCCTTTGAACATGCCCAGCTAGGACTCAGTAGTACAAACATGAGATTGAATTTCTGTAGTTACTGGAAATTTGAAGGATGGATAACAGTCATAAGCAGTAAGCCTAAGGGTCATGTGCTCTCCTAACTCCAACAGCGAGTATTTGGTAGACTCCATCTCTCTTTGGCCTGTGTAATGTGTTCCTTCTTCCCATGCTACAGACCTTCCAGAGTAACAGAGGAAATTTTACAAAATCGTCTGAAGTTAACAAAATCCTTTATTGGAGACTACAAGAAATGGCACCAAAATTATTGAAAATTAATTATTGTGATCTTAGAGCAAAGAATCCCATGTTTTAACTGTCAGTGAAACTTCCTTGGAAACAAGGATAAAGAAGAAGAGACTGTGCAATGATTAATCTCTGCAGGGAGATTAATATAATTTATTGCCTATCACTAGCAGACTAAAGCAGTGAGAAATGAAAAGCAAACTAAAACCACGGGCGGCAGCTCTCCCCAGACCCCCTGCTCCTGCGTGGGCTCCTCTCCACGGGCTGCAGCTCCGGCCCAGGGCCTGCTCCTGCGGGGGCTCTCCATGGGCCGCAGCCTCCTCCAGGCCACATCCACCTGCTCCACCGGGGGCTCCTCCACGGGCTGCAGCGTGGAGATCTGCTCCGTGTGGGACCCGTGGGCTGCAGGGGGACAGCCTGCTCCACCAGGGGCCTCTCCACGGGCCGCAGGGGAACTTGTGCTGCGTGCCTGGAGCACCTCCTGCCCTCCTGCTGCACTCACCTTGGGGGCTGCAGGGCTGCTTCTCTCCCAGCTCTCACCCCTCTCTCCCAGCTGCTGTAGCACAGCAGGTTTCCCCTTCCTTCAATCTGCTCTCCCAGAGGCCCACCCAGCATCGCTCATGGCTCAGCTCAGGCCAGCAGTGGGTCCTTTTTGGAGCAGGTTGGAGCTGGCTCTGATCTGACCTGGGGCAGCTGCTGGGCTCTGCTCAGAGGCCACCCCTGCGGCCCCCCCACTACCAAACCCTTGCCACATAAACACAATACTGAAAACTAGAAAGGACTACATTCATTTGCAAATTATATGTGACAAAACTGACACAGTAATTCACTGTATTTGGCTAGGTATAACATTATTTGGTTAAGTAAATGTTGGCCAGATCCTTGTTAGCTTAACTGACCTATCTTTTCTTCAGTATGTTCCTATCTGTACTTTTAGAAATAAAATTTATATGAAGATCATGTGCTAGAACATGGCTTCTCCTCTCATGCCATTGGTTAAGTGAACTACTGCAATAAATATGTAATGAATTAATTATTCATTTATTTATTTATTTATTTATTTATTTATTTTCAGAAATGCATTGCTTTATGTTGTCTCAGAAAATCCTGTTGAAAACGTAAAGCGGAAAGACATCTATCTGCCTCTGAAGGAAGACAAAGGGAACCACTGGTAGCTTAAGTTTTCTGAAAGCCAGTCCACTTACATATGGGATCTGAATTTGTTTTTTGGAACCTAGCTATACACTCTAACCAGCTGTCTTTAGATTTTCCAGAATTTTCATTTTCTTTGGTAAAGGAATACCAATTAAAATCAATTAAATATACGTGCTTCCCAGTTCCTCCTCCTACAACTTAGCTTAATGCTACTATCTTTCTTTATAACAAATTGATGTTATGACTTTGTTTGCTTTCCTTTCCTCATCACAATAAATGCAAACGTT
Source organism: Anser cygnoides (assembly GCF_040182565.1). Classification (NCBI taxonomy): domain Eukaryota; kingdom Metazoa; phylum Chordata; class Aves; order Anseriformes; family Anatidae; genus Anser; species Anser cygnoides. The sequence goes on from NC_089873.1 coordinate 199,046,933, forward strand.
GTGGTGCTGTGTCCCGTTAATTACCTAGACACTGGGGTGATGAACCTCAAAGCTAAAGCTACAGTTTAGAAACTACCTACCCAGCACAGGAACATATGCAAAGAAACCTTCTGTCAGTCCTCAGGCCTCTTCCTTTTTCCCACACCTCTCTGGCAGCATCTTTATTTACTCAGGGGAGAGTCTGGAAGAAATTTGGCTAAAAATACAGTATCGCCACCTACTTTTTTTCCCTGTTCATGTTCATCCCCCCTGCCCTATTTCACTACTCACATTAAGATTGCTGATAGAGTTAGCCTGAAGAGAAAGTCTTTAACCTTGATTCAAGTGTAAGGCTGATAACATTTTTCCTCCCACCCTGAAAGATAATTTCAGTCAGTTCTGAGCAAAAGTCTAAAGGGAACATTGTCACACTGATACAAAGAAAGACTCGAGCATCCAACTCAAACAGTACCTAGTGAAGAACACAGTGAGTGTACTTCATCTTTAAAATTTTCATTTATTGCTACTGTTACACTTGTTGAACATCTTTTTCTTTAATCCAAAAGTGGAAGTTTTTATTTATAATCCAATTCAGTTACTGTGGAATCAGTGTATACAGTGTATAGAGAATGTACCCAGCACCTCATAAAAATAATGTAGCATCCAGCAAAATGTGTTTTTTTTTTTTTTTTTAATGTCAATCCAACTTTTGGCAGCGTTTCCACTGATTTACAGGATTTTATTTTATTTTATTTTTTTTTCACATACAGCTATGGCAGAGAATGCTAAATTACAGTGTTTGCAAATTAAATAGAAAACCTAAAGAACACTCATCTTCTGTTGAAACCTTCTTGTGCATGTAGAAATAAAGATTTACATGCATTTGTACGTGGTAGAAATGACTGGGCAGAGGATTACTTCCTTAAATGAATTTTAAAGCCTTCAGACACCCACATTTCTAATTGTTTTAGTACAAATGCTTCATAGATAATACACAGTTTAATTGTTTCTAGAACACCTGCTTCATAATACTTAATCTTGACTTTAGAAAATTAATTAAAAAATATTAAATACATAATACTCCATCATTCTGTGTAATGCAACATTTAGTGCTAAAGAGCAGCTATTGAATGACACTTCTGGTGAATGGAGCCAGAATGTCTGGTCATTAGATGATAGCAGCAATATTTTAGGTAGTAAACAGATGTCAAAGGAATTCATCAATACAAATAAAAATTTGCTTAACCATATCTAAACCCAATCTTTTAAAGCATTGGTAATTTAATTATGCTTTCCATACACAAAGAACGAACTTACTTTTTTTTTTTTTTTTTTTCACTCAGGGTGACCTTTGGTTTAGATTACTACAACAACAAAACAAGAAATGGATGAAAACAAGGATTCAGGAACGTTGTCAAAACCAGCACAGTTCCTCCTTGCCTCTGCCTGTGGGCTGCAGAACCTTCCCATAACACATTGGCCACCATCTTCTGAAACAGCAGTACACAGAAAACAATATTACTATGATGATATCCAGTATAAACATGCACAATCCATTTCCCTGTTGATAGTGTTAATAAATTGTGAAGTTTGGATGGAATGAACTAGCATAAATCTACAACTGAAGAAACATGGTAGTTTAACATTGATGGGCAGCTAAGGACCAGTGTGCTGCTCCCTCACTCCTCTTCTTAGCAGAAAAGGGAGAAAAAAATATGCTGAAAAAACAAACAAACAACAAAAAAACCTCCTGGGCTGAGATAAGGACAGGGAGATCACTCACCAACAGACTCAACATAAGAGATCATACTGTAAGTTACTGCCTTTTTATAACAGACCAGTTTTAACTTAGCCTTTCACAGAACACAGGAGGGCTTTTCCCTTGATCCCCCAATATTCTCAATGTGTTTAGTCAGAAACTTGCCAAAGAGAATGATACATCCCCCCCCCCCCCCCCCCCCCCCCCCTTCTTGTTTTTCTTCTCCTCTCTGGATTCACTTGGTATTTCATAGCCTAATAATAGGCTGACCTACTTCTTTCCATTTAACACACTTTTAATAGTTTCAGCATTTATAGTCAAATAAGTCTTGATGTCATGTCTATCAGAGTCATTTTTCATCAATGTAAAATTCTCTTTGGCTTTTCTGTAATTATACTTCTACCTTCTTCTTGTCTTCAACTCTATTTAAACACTACCTGCATCATCGAGATTATAATTTATATTTGCTCTAACATTGCTAAGCAAGATAATGTATACGTTGTCAATTTGAATTTCCATGTGTAGTTTGTGTTTATTGTTTAATTCTGAACAAATTGCCCACTGTGTAAGGGAGACAGACTGTCACTAAAAGGGAATGCTTCTGACTAGTTTTCCAGTTATGACTGTGCTACCTATACTTGTATTTTACAAAAGTATTTAGGCAGTCTGGCAAGGGACTAAGTGATCTTCCAGAGGCTAATTCATTAGAGGACAGAGCTGCAGTTTTTCATCTTTTGCTATTCGTTCTAAAGTGAATGTATCGGGAACTGAAGATAAACTTGATCAAACAGGGTGAGACCATAGAGTCTGAAGGTTCAGAATGGAGTATTTGGATCCTCTGCTGGCTGTTTCATTATTGTATATTTAGCAGATGCAGTCCTGGCAGCAGAACTGAGAACTCCTTCCTGGCAATTCAATCATTAGCAACACTGAAACTTCTTCTAGCATATGCCCTGGCTCCAGCCCACAGCAAACATCTAACTCCTTTCTCCATGATAAAGGAGCATAAACTATGCTATGCCAAGGTACCCATGTGTTTGCAACCCTCCTCTGGCTCCTTATGAAACTGAACCCAAAACTCAGACTTGGGGAACATCTCTAAACAGAGGGATATTGCAGACATGAACTCATCCTCTTGCATTTTAACAGACTGGTATTATACATTTATTTTAAAAAGATAACTCTTTGAAGAAGCAATTCAGTGACATCCATTGTGAGTGACTGGGTCAGCTTCTGAAACCTTGCAGTTTGGCATCTCCCCTGTGGGATATAGGCCTTGTCCCTGTCATCATTGTTTGCCTTTGGCATGCTCTAGGCATCTGCATGCTGAATGTACAGGCTTTAATTGGCTTCTTGCTGGTGCCTAACTCTCCTCCTAGCCTGCACAGCCAGCCTAAGTGCTAGGAAAGGTTTCGAGATTCTATCCTGGTATCTGAAAGTGCTGATAGTAATACAGGATACCTTTAATTATCTCATTAATTGCTCCATTCCTCCATAGGTTCAGATTCCAGTGTTGGTAATATACAGCACGCTAGGAAAAAGAATAAAATGATGCCCAGTGTGCTACTTCATCATACTTATAGTATGTAGTAATAATTCTCTGAATTTTCAATTTCATTTCTAATGTTCACCTATACTTTCACTTCGAGCAAATACTTAAAAACTAGCCACAAGGTTTGTTTGTTTTTGTATTTCTTTTTCTTTTTCTTTTTACTTTATGTTGATTTCTGAAATGACCATGATAGAAGGGTGAAGGAAGCGTTAACTAAACCAGCAATCACATTTCAATGACTGTGTCTGCAGCCAACATCTGGCACTCTGGTAGTGACTGAGGCTTGCATAGCTTTTCATATTCCCAGAAGCTTTTTGAATATTAAGAACTGATGTTTTGACACATTCTCTTTCTCCTGCAGCTGGGTCCAGACTTGCTGACATTTGCAAAATGGACAAAGTGCCCGCAGTTTTCACATGTGCCGTGTGCATTGTAATTACTATAGTTACTCTGCATGGCTCTTGTTGATATGTAGAAGTTGGCTTTACCTACTCAGAGCCAGTGGCCTATACACAATGATTCAAAAAATTCCACAGCACAGATTACCAAATTCATTGTTGCATATAGGTGAATACACGTGTGTGTGTAAATACAACCCTTCCTTGCCCTGCAGAGATGTGGAGGCTGGGTAGCTGATACTGTGAAGCAGGAAATCCAATTATACCTAACTTAGCATGCATAACTAAAAATGTTATTATTGGTCATAAAATTATCAAGCCCTTTTAAAAATCAAATCTATGAACTACGTGTGTATATTCCTCAGGCTGACTTCACGCTGTGTGAGGAAGTGCTCCCTTTAATTTGTTTTAACTTTGCATGCATTATGCAGGCCTCATTTCAGTGTGAGAGAAGGCTGAGGTAAAGTGAACGATTTCCATTGTAAAGTGCCTGTGAATTTGAGCTCAGGCAAACTTCTGCCACTTCAGTGACAGGTCAGCTTTCACATACATTATATGGAATTTCCCAAGTCAAAGCACAACAACAACAACATCTGTTTTCCAAATGTGTCCTGAAATGAAATGTCACCATTTTGATGAACAGCGTCTGTAGCAGAACAGCGTGTTTGACCAAATGGCAATATACCACTGTTTACCCCCCAAAATGAGTATAATAACATAAAATGACACTAAACAGTGAAATTCCATGCTATTAAGAAAGAAAAAAAAATCCCCATTAGAGCCAACAGCAAACCACATTATCTTTTTAAAACCTTGAACATCTACAGATTCATCATCTTGATAAATAAGGTAGATGAGAGTTAACAAAGATCATCACTATTTACTGTGCAGTGAATTCATCTTATAAAACTTCAGTTCTATGGGGAAAATTCACTCACAGCCTCATGGCAGGAGGACTCTACACTGGTTTCGATGGCATGTGGAGTCTGCCCAAAGCTCTGGGATTTCTTCTGCCTGTGGCTGAAGAAGTATTTTGTGTCCATTAAAATCCATTTTTTTCCCATCAAATTCAGCACCTTGGCAATACGAGCCCAGACATGACTTACTTCAGCTTTTCCAGAAATATCCCCTGAACATTAACTTTCATAAATGTATTTAGGATGCAAGTCCTTGAGGATTTGTGTGCAAACTAGTTTATTTGTATTTGGAGAGTGGAAAAATGTTATATTTGTGACTTTCCCTGTGCTGCTGGTAAACTAGACAAGCTTAATGGTGCAGTAAAAAACATATTAATCAAAAGTTCAAGTCAGATTTTTATACACTGGTAGCAGAGGTTATAAGTAACACAAACGCAAACAAAATCCCAATTGAGATTGAGTGTTTGCAAACTGACTGCTTTCTAGCTGCTCAGCCTCCCATACTGGGGACAGTAAGATGTATCTCAGCAATCACAGGTGACAGTTACAGTTCACAGTCTTTCGAATTTAACTTACCATTCCAGAAGAAGGAAAAAAAAAAAAAAAAAAAAAAAGCGTTCCCTGTGCACTCATACATACATTTGAAATTTCTGTTTAGGATACACATATATTAGACTTGGCCATCTTGGGTACTTAAAGATCATTTTCTCCCCTCCTTGATTCACACCTCATCTAGTACAGGCTCTGCAAATTGCCCAAATGCTGTGAATTGCTCTTCCAAAAGATGGGCACCTTATCTGTTACAAAGAGCTGTTACTTTTTTTTTCTTAGTCAGACATGAACATTAAACATCATAAAAGAAATCTGCTTATTCTGAAAGCTCATGTTTTTTATTACCTTGGCAACAAAATGATCTGTTGAAATTGCTTTTTGCTGCTAATTTTAGGGGGTTCTGTGGCACAGAAAAATTCATGAAGAGCAGCTGAATAGGTAACTATCCCCTTTCCCTATATTTGCATCAGTTTTTACAGAGGGGAGAATGGACATATTGTGACAATGAAGTCCCTGGTTGTCCAGAAACAGTGGTAGTTAATATACAAACTGGATTAAATTTTTCAGATAAATTTTTCAGTTTTGTGACAATCACTAATAAAATCCCAGTTGGGAATAGAATTTTATTTTAAATACATCCAGAGAATATTATGAATTTGGAGAAGAAATCTAATCAGAAACAAACAAAATATTTGAACAAAATCATTTTTTTCATAAATCTTTGTATCTTAATTAACAAGTAAGTATCAAATGCTGCCAGTAAAGCTTGATGTAAATTGAAAAATCAAATCATTTCATATGAAAGGTGAAGTAACACCTTCCTCCTCCCCCCCCTTTTATTTTTTTTATTTTTTTGCAGATGATTGTGACATTTGGTTGATTGTTTCCAATGGCCAAAATAAAAATAGAGACAGTTACACATTCGTCTAATGTTTCTCTGCTGTCATACCGGTGCGTCTCACTGACAGGTGAAAAGCCTCCCACCTCAGCACAAGGAGGAGATGGAACCTGTTCCCACACACCAGTGCCCAGAGAAAGCCTCCCATCATTCAAAAGCACACTTCCAGGAAACTTCTCCTGCTCAAACGGCAAGTGACTTGCAGCACGATCTTTAAAATGTTGAAGGCAGCAGACTATACTGAAATATGTGGATGAAGTTTGGTATTTCTCCGGAAGAAAACTACACACAAATGGCACAGCAGGGTTCCAAAGTAATCATTACACAGTGTTTTCTGTACCAAGCACAATGGTACAGGTATTTTATAAATACCTCTAAACCTTCAAATTCAGTATGAAATATGAAAATTAGGCAAGGCTCTCTCCTTAGTGTGATTGTGATTAATAAAAAAGTTGCAGTGAAAATCTTCCCTAAGTTACAGCTCAGAAGCCTCAATGTGGGCTGCAGTAGTACAACTACTTCATCGAAGTGGACACAGCAGGTGAACCCCGTGGACATTTTTCCGAGTGCTACACTAGCCAGGAAATAATATTAGTTGTCAGCCTCACACAGCAGTGGATGCATCATCATCTAGTCTCCAGGAAAATGAATAAATAAATAAATGAAATAAATGGGCAAGGGATTTTGTGAATGTTTTATGCTGTTGGTAGTGAACCACATTTGACAGAATCAAACAGCTAGTTTAAACGTATTTTATGAGATATTTAATATTCTTGTGATATTTGGGAAAAAAAATACTAATGGAAGTGTTTGTTTTTATATGACATAAACCATAAGGTTTTTGAGGTTAGAGGGTATGTTTCCAAATGTTTCAGATAAAAATGCAAAATAGCTGTAATTCTGAAAGTACCATTCCATATCATTAAGTAAAGTTTAGGTGCAATATATATCTTTCTGTTCTTAACTACTTGCCTAGGACTTCACCTAAGATTAACTTTATTGCTTTTAAGGCTGTTGAAGTGTAGATTCAGTTTAAGTTCATGTATGAAGCTGCACACATGTACGTGTGTGTGTTTCTTGAAGCAAAATTTACAGTCACTGCTGTTCCAGCACACCCCACACAGCCCACAGAACAGACAAAGCTTCTTTCTCTTTTCCAGATAATCAATATTTATGATAAAATGCCAACAAATTTGACGAAGAGGTGTATATTTGAGTTGTGCTCTCTCTGAATATACAAAGAAAAGAGAAGTCACAGCTGAGATTTAAATGTGTGTGAGACGTTATGTCCTACAGGACCTGAGATGGAGATTTAACTAATATTAGCCATTGCACTGCATTGAACTGCTTTCTATCAGCTCCCCCTCCTGTCTGATTTTTTTTACCATATCTTTTCTGAAATCTTCTATATTTTCATGCTCTCATTTTCAGTTCCTCTGAGACCTTCTTCTGCATCCATCTCCTGCAGCCCTTGATGGTAAGATGCAGTTTGGGGAGCCTACCCTTGCTCATATCTTAGTTTCTTAACCAGATTGTAGCTGTAACCTGGCACCCAGCAAGAATTGATTGGTCACTCAGATCCAAACATTAAATATTTAAAGTGGCACCACACCATTCATAAAGTGGAACATAAAGTGTTTGTTTACTCTCTGCTAATTATTTTAGTCAAAGCAGGCAGACTCAACTGTCTGCATTATTAATTAAACCTCTAAAAATGAGCTGAGGACAGGAAATGTTCTTCTCTGCTGGTAATAGTGCTAAAGAATAAGTAATAACTCTCATTAGCCATATGATAGCATGAATATTTTTTTTCCCCAAACTGGACCAATACAAAGCAAAACAAATCATATTAGTTCATATTTCCAAATTGTTTGGAAAGAAGCTTACTAGTCATGAAAGTTCAGATGCTAGCCATCTTTAGGAGTATGTCCAGTGTTACTAATTTAGTACTGCTTGAGGCTATGACAAGTATCTGTGGAGCTAAGTGGCAAAGCCTCATGGTCTCTAAAATAACGTGCTTTAAAACAGATTAGTTTGAAGGTTATCTTGAAGGAAAATAGGCTTCCCCCACAAGTCATGGAATAGCAATATATAGGAATCTACATACAACTTTAATCAGTGATCTATTTCTTTACAATTATATTTCCTAATGGGAACATCTTATAAATACTCATATAAATACTCATCACTTGGCTGTGTGATCAGGAACACTGTACAGTGATGGAAACCACAATAAAAATTCACATGCATATATATATATATAAATTAAAAATAAAAAAATCAGTAGTTTCATTGCATAACCTGAAGCAATGCAGAATTCCTGAGCTGGGATTTTCAACTCAAACCTGAGACTCTGCACCATTGTATCAAAAGTTTCATATGGTGGTTGAGTGCTGATTTGCAGTTTAGGACCAAAACTACTCAAAATTCTCCCTTTTATTAGACACAGGGGGACAGATCGAAAGGGAATGAAGAAACTAGTTATAGCATGCAAAGAGGTGGGATAGATGCAAGCATACATGTCTGTGAACTGCAACTTTTGAGTGTTACAGAATATAAAGCCTACAACTCTGCTGTGAGTCTCCACAGGACTCTGGAGCCTAATTATAAAGCTGTATGAAAAAGTTCTGCTTGTCAGCAGAGCCAGCAGGGGAAAAAAATCCACATTTTTGCACATTCACAGAAGAATAAAATATTTAGGCAGAAAATCATCATTGCTGCAGATGGACACTTATAGAACAAAAATGGGTAATTTTTGTGCAGCTCTGCTTGTTGCTAGCATAGCCAGAATCCATTTTTTAGCAGATTTAAAATCCAGCCTAGAATTCCTCAGTCACCGTCACTAGCAAAATACGCATCATAGGGTGGTAGTGGTTGAAGGTCACAGGTAAATTCAAGGTGGAGGAGCCATCCTAAAATGAGCAGGGAGGACTCACCAAATTTAGTGTTGCTGTACTTCCTTTTGCCCACATGGAATTTGGCTCTGGATGGTTTCCAGTCCTTTTGAGTAAGGACTAGCCAAAAAAGCCTGATCACAGTTACAACAAGGTAGTATGTGAGAATACAGCATCTCCAAGTAATGAGGAAAGAGAACTAGAAGCAGCACAGGAGATGTGCGCAAACTGGGAAAGAATGCACCAGCTGCAAATGGACTTCATCTGATGGCTTCTGTTGTATTTAAGGACACACTCATTAAATGCATGCTCTGTGTGAGAAAAAAAAAAAAGCCTATAAAAGAGCTACTTTATACACAGAGTGTGTTATAAGGATTACTAAGGTATTTTTAGGAGAAATATAACCTGACAGGATGGCAGGTACAGCTCTGATTCCCAATGGTGTTCAGGTGACAGCTTCTATTTAGTGTATCCAAAAAACTCAATCACCTGGATCAGTGTTCTGTGTGTGTGCATCCCTCCATATCCCCAATATTGCTGATATGCAGGTGCAAGTCTGTGACAGAAAAGAGGAGTAACTTATGTTGATTTTCCTCTTCTTTCACCCACTTAGTATTGAGTAGAGAAAGGGGGATACATCACTACATGGCGCCTATTTTTTCTGTACTACCCAACCTCTGTTTGCAGCCTCTCAGTGGAGAACCCGGCCCTTAAGCTGCAGTGACCTGTGCTTTCAACTTGGGATAAGTGTTTTTCTCTTAAGCTTGTTAAATGCAGTGTGAATTGTATGTGAAAGTGCTTTTTTCTTATTTCTCTTTTCTTTCTTTTTCCTCTGCATTGCCTAATTTGGCAGTCCTTGGAGTGCTAGAGAGCCTCTTTAATGTGCATCTGACTTTGCTATATTAACAAAATACATCTATTTGTTGCCTTCATACATGGCAACGAGAGTGATGAAGGGCTATGTTCTCAATACTTCCCTCATCTCCTTCTTCTTAGTCTGACATTGCAATAAAATCTGAATTACAGAAATGACAAATCAAGCATACAGATTAAGAGAACTAATTTCAGGCCAGCCAACTGGTGGAAAAATCTCAGGTGATGAGGAAATCAAAGGAAAATAGCAATAAAATAGACATTACAGGGAAAAAAAACAACACTAAAGTTAAAAAATAAAATCCAATCAGATTTTTATATACTGGTAACTAACATATTCCAAACAAGAAGTAATACAAAGCAATAAAAATCTCCTGTGGTATGACCTTCTGTCCATAGTCTGACAAAATGTCTATTGACTGAGTTGTTGGAATGTTTCCTTAAAAAAAGGAAAAACATTTCTTTCTATGTCTGTGAGGTGTCTTAAAAATCGGTAGTATTGCATATAGAACTTCATGTGCAGTGTGTTTGATCCTGGAAGCTGTATTTGTTTGATACTTTTTTTTTTCTTTTCAAGTTAATTGGTGTTTTGTTTTTTTTTTTTTCTTAACCACTTCAAAGGATAAGGTTAGGCCCAGTGAAAGATAAACTTCTGTATTTTTATTTACTTGATATCTGCCACCTCATCAGAATATATTGACAACATCAGTAATAACAAAAGTCCAGAATTACTGCCTTACATATAGCTGTTTACAGTCTGTTTCTTCCACTGACAAAATATTCTAGATCTTATTATACCACCTACAGGTAGTTTTTAGAGAAATGCTTGGGATCCACTAAGCTGCTTAGTTACACTGGTGTAGATTGCAAAAAGCAAGTGTCCTTGTCACTTTTTTGGAGAGGTTTCTCATAAATTACATTCTTTAAAACAGCGTTTCACAAAAACAGTGCTATCTTTTCTGAAATCTTAGATAAGATATTAAAACAGCACAGTTTGTTGAAACAGACAATATTTTCATTATATTATTCAACTGACCATATTTTCTCATATATCAGCTTTTATTTTATACAGAATGTCACGTTGAACACGTATAATCATTTTCTGTTGAAATAAAATAACAAAACACTGATACTTTTTTCTCTCACGCTTGATACAACAGATACAGGTCCTATAATTGTGTAGGAATCATAAACGCATACTTAAACATCTTATTTTTGTAAGCTTTGAAATAAGTCCTCTGCAAATTTCTTTACATTCCTTTATTAATTGCCCTTATGGATAAAGTCATGCTGTTTCAAAACAAGTATTTTGTAAAGATTGATAGGTAAGGAATCTTAAACATATTTAATGAAAACTTGCAAAGATAACAGAAATTTTGAACAGGTAACTTCTGGAGGTAGATGACCTTTCTAAGGTTATAATCATTAATACTCCCGGGTGCTGAATGCTTCTCAACTTGCTTGACATTTCTTGTTAATTTTCCAGAAAAAAAAAGGGGGGGGGGGCTTATTGCAGGACTTGATCAATCAGTCTAACTGTCTTGCTTCTACTTTTCAGAAAATATGCTAGAATTTATTCCAAATTCAACTAAATTATTCTACGTTGATGCTACGTATTTTCTCTTGTTGTTGATTAATACACCCCTTATACAAACACCCTCCTGCTACCTGATGCCTTCAGTAATGTCTCAATTTGTTGCTGATGACATTCAAATTTCCTCCAGAGATGCTTTGTGAAGTCACAAACAGAGGATTATGCCCATCAGAGAATGACTCACGACACAGAGTGATTGATAAGGCAAATAAATACTTAGGTGTTAGCAATCAGTCAGTTGTGATATGCAAGGGGGGAAACAAGACTGCAGACATTTCAGCTATATATCATGTTTTCTAAATTATCTCTTTGTGTGCCAATGGTCCTCTTAATAAATTATCCTGCCTCGTTATCTGATGTGGTCTATGTTTTCAATTATGCCTTTTCTCAAAACTGTGTAACAGTCAGTCTTCCTCAGCCTGAAGCTATTTCAATGTCCAACCTTCATCTCCCAAAGTCTAGATAGAAGAAATACTACACAACTGTTTTTGAGTTAAGAAGCTGTGCACACACTCATCAAATAGATGTTATGACATCAGAAAAGTCAAGACTTTATTCCCAGATTCCCCGAGCTGAGTTTTATGTAAGCAATAATACATGACACTGCATATGTTACAGTGGAGAAGAACATTTTGAGCATGTAGCGAAGCATGAGACTGAAAAATCAAGCAATTGTATCATCTCAGATGTGCCGAAGTTAAAAAAAAAAAATCAAAAAAAACTTGGCCTTTGCACAGCAGTGAGTAAAGTCTTTGGTTTCTCTATACTTATTTTTCGGATTGACAAAAACAAATGCAATGTTTTAATAAGGAGAACTTACCTTCTAATAGAATCTAATACAAAAAGCCAAATACTTGTTTTTAACAAAGGTTGTTCTGCATGAAATTTTGGAAAGCTGAAGAATGAATAATTTAGAAAAGAAGTTTTAAGTATGCATCTCAGAAGTAATTGTTGTGGACTGCTGGTACAATGAACTCAGGCAAATGTTCAAGACATTTTATAGCATGTGTATGTGATCAGTGCACATCATAATGTTGCAGATCATATCCCCCCCCCCCCCCCCCAGTCTGGGAGGTGATCTTGAAGTCTGAACATGACCGTGGTTGCAGGGCTGTGAGACACAGGTGTATTCCCTTAGATGTAAGCTTTTAAAATGTCACAAATAATCACAAAAAGGGAAGAGCTCTTGAGTTAAGCCATACGTTATTTGATTCAGGGACCATTTTGTGTTTACAGCTCCTAGTACAATGCAATCTTGATTTATGATTATAGTACCTAGTTGCTATGATGATGATAATGATAAGGCTTATAATAGAGTCAGAGGACATTGCTAATAAAACAACACATCTTCTATGGCAATCAGAATTCTGATATAAATGTTATTTAGTATGGACTTCTGATGTGAATTAGACATTTGTGTCATCTGCATTTTAAACTGGCTTCTGCATTTTTGTAAATATATGTACCTACTACTATATGTTATGCCTAGAATTTATATATGCAGTCAGTGAACTGTACATCAAAGTAACTTAAATAGTAGGTTCAGAACTATGCCTGAATTTTTTCAGCTTTGAAAGTATATATTTGCAACCTTAGAGACAACGTTTGATATCATTAATTTGGTCCAGAAAGGAGGCTGTATAAGTGTAATATTCCAAGCAGCAAATGCTTGGGCAAAAGAAAATAGTAAGCACAGAAAAGCAAACAAACTGACCAAACAACTAACCAAATGAAAAAAACAAAAAAAAACTAAGCAGATTTTTAATCTGTGTCTATGTCCAGAAGTTCAAATGCTTGTCTGGAAAACAACCACATCTTTGTGTGCTAGGCATACTGAAATTCCTATATAGCAACAAGATCAGGCTCAGTAAATTTTCAGTATTTTCATCCATTCCAGAAACTGTTCAAGTGCTCCCACCAAAGACATTGCAAGAAAGAATGACAAAATGTAAAAGTAAATGAATAATCCTGATTGAATCACAATAATGCAAATATGACAAAGCTGATTGACTCTGTCAGACCAACAGTGCTGAATGCCAGAAAAGTTTTCCAGCATGTTCAGAATCTTTTTTTTTTTTTTTTTTGTGACTAAAATACTTCACTTTTGGAAAATGTTCTCTATGACAAACATCTCAAAAGAAGAGGTGAAATATATATTTGTTGACTCATTTTCATGTGGTTTTGTTCACTAAGTTTCAGGTCTGTGTGGAGACTGACAAATAATTGAGTGAGACTAGATAGCATGACAGAATATGGAGTATGATAATGGGCATAACTGGTTGTCTTTTAGAAAATATAATGCATGTGTGCTCAAAAAAGCAACAGTTAATCATTTTGTCAAAAAGTAAATTTCTGTAAAGCTCCTTGCCTTACTCAGCTTTGAAAGCATATTTTGGGGGCAGGTTATTGCAACGTATCTTCTGGATATGTCCGTTTTAACCATAAAGTCTTTTTCATTCACCTGCCCATCTGTGTAGCTACTACTCTTGGTTGAATGCATTGGTGTAATAGGCTGTTAGTAACCAGAAACGTTACATTCACAGGGCAATCCCTGTCCATCACATACTTAATGAAGACTATAAAAAAAATAAAAATAAAATGGGGTTCATGAATTCTTTCAAATTGTAGTAACTCAGTAAGAGAAGATGCTTAAAAGACTGAGCTGATAATATGTCTACATCAATTAGAAAACTGTACATTTAGTCTTCACCAAAATGATTTACAGGCTAGGATCCCACTGAATACATAGTAAATCTTAAACTTCTAGCTATTAAATATTCAGTGTTTCTCACTCACAAGGAGGCTGAAGTCCTCCTTTCTGTATGTTGAATGGAAAGTTGTTATCCTTTACCCCTCTCAGCAACCTTCAATATTTGCCTGCTTTTAGCTTCAGCAACAGATGGTTCTCCAAAGATACCATCACAGTTTAACATCATTTACAATAGAACCTTTAAGAGCATCCTGAAAAAGGAAACTCCCAGAAGATGTTTCTGATGGATGGAAAGAGTATGATGTGTTCTCTATTTCCAGGTATGGGAATGGAGAAGTTATCAATTTTTCCAGAGACTGACATGTAAGTTTAGTCCTAAAGATGTAAAGAGGTGAACTATGATGTTGGTAACTACTACATGAAAGCATGAATAACCCCATCATTCTGACAGTTCATGCCTTTGTAAGCTTAGGAGCTAGTCTGAGTGGATGACTACACAGAATAATTATGGGCATGCGTGATTAAAGAACATCAGCTGTAACATGGATGGTAATACTAATGTTTTATTATATTCCCAGCATACAGATTCCACAATTGTATTCCCTTGTTTTACATCCACTTGCAACACCTAAAACTTGATTTGCAGCTTTTATAGAGTACAGTGAAAAATCATTCTGAACTCCCTTTTAGGAAGCAGTATGTAAGCAAAGATCACATTTTCTTATGATTCATACAATTAAGGATACTTTCATAAATCACCCAAGAAATTCATTATAAAAACAAACAGATTACATTTCCTTCTGCTAACCAGAAAATGTTATTGTTGCTTCCATTCCAGCTTGCAAAGACACAGCATCATTACTCCAATATACACTGTGTGTATAAACACATACAGATATACATACATATGCACACATTATGAGTTTATGGTTTTGAAATCTTAAATTTAAGTAGAATCAGAATCTATTCATCTTACCAAGTTCTAACAATTTCATAATTTTTTAAAAGGCACTAGCCTCTAATGTAGTGTTATTGATCAAGATTGCTCAGAAGATAAAACTCTGTAGGGACTCCATCACTTCCAGACAGAGTATTTTCCCCTTGTATAGTGCTAAGGAGTTGATAATCAAGGGTGTAACTGACCCCAAAGAAAAACAAAAAGCATCAGAAAAGGTATGTGCAGAAGGAGGAAGAAAAACTTTGTGAAACACCTGCCAATATAATATTAACAAACAAATGTCTATTTGACATTTTCTCTCAGGAATTAAAGCCACAGTATAGACTGTGTGGTAGATTTCAGTTTAGTATTTTAGAGTATGAGAAATTGTTCAAATGATTGAGGTGGTCCTGAAACTGAGAGAAAGTGCAAAGCACAAGCTGATAGCAGGTGCATATGGACGGAGTGGATCAAGAGTGGTGAATTATACAATGAATTCAGAGGAACCAAAGGAACCATTCAGGTTACATGCATAGAGACCAAATCATTCAAACACAGAGACAACAAACAACAACAAAACAAACAAACAAAAAAGCCAACCAAAAAAAAATATTTTTTTTTTGCAATGTCACTGAACCAACCACCTCAACTAACTCAGTGCCCTTTGGCATGTACATTTTATATAGCTTCCTATGATGCCTTTAGTGAAGACTTGCATTAATTACTTAAAATCAATATTCATATCATTAACCTAGTCAGAAAACTTCCAGTGCTCTGAATCAGTTCAGTGGAACAGATTTTTCTATACTGCTAGCAAACCAGATTTATTCTTTTTGAACGTGCCAGCTTCATAACAAGCAAAAAAAAAAAGAAAAATGAATCTCAGACTGTCACTTAAAGCATCATACTTTTAACCTCCTCCTTTCGTCCATAGCTCCTTACCTTTACTGACACCCTCTGGTCCCTATCTCTAAGTCAGTTTTGAATTCATTCCAGCACTCCTTCCAAAATTTACTTTCCAAATCAATATTGTGTGGAGCACAGAACTGGACATTTTCTGAAACCCCCATAAATCATATCACTGATTCGCCAGTAGTCTACCATGTCAGCAACTTATTCAGGGGACTCAAGCAAATTTGCCAGTCATGACCTTCCTGTATTGAATCTGTGCTGACAGTCCTCTAAGTTATTCATTTCTTAAAGTTGCCCTTTATTATTTCCTAACAGCTGAGTTTTTAATCATCCTCTTTACCTTATTTGCTAGGTTATTTTTCCTCAAGATCTGTTTTCAAACTTCTTTTCCAACAAGTTCTTCAGCCAGTCAGAATTTTTTTTTTTATTTCCTAATTTCATTCTTATTACATCTGGCCTTGTTATAAAACTAAATTAACATTCCTTAAGATTTTAACCCAAAATTAAAAATATAACCTTCAGCTTCATATTGAACAACAAAATTGCAATCTAGAGGTCTCTACTTTACAGACTATTTGTAGCTGTCTTCACACTTTTATGTCACACACCGCTAGTTCTCACTTTTTGTATTGGCATTTGTTCTGTAAGCGTATGAAACAGAAGTACTGCATGCTGAATAGTTCACTTTTTAAACTAGTTAGTTGTTATCATCTTCCTGAACATTTAACACTTCAACCTCCTCTTATATATGTATTTGTTGCCTTCTAAGACTTTGTCTTCTTAACCACTTTTCTTAATAGATAGTTAGAGGCATATTGCCACAGAGGGCCACTGTACATGAAATATTATTTAATTACTAGAGTTCATGTCTCAGTTTTCTGTCTTCCTTTTAGTATGCCTCACACTGGAAAGTAAGCTTCTTCCCAAGTTGCACGATACTGAAATCTATCTATATGTATGTTTCTCTTTTCGTACTCGAAACTTTGCAGATAAATGCTACACTTGATAAAGAAATTTTATGAAAATGATATATTTACAAATTCTGATAGATAATTTGATAGTATCTTAAAGTAATGGCCCATTTATTCCTAATTCTTTTGGTGTTCACTGTAATAATATTAATCATTATTAACTGATTTAGCATAATATTGATTACATAAAGTACTTCTGAAGGAGTTCTACTGTAACTCAGAAATAATTGATTGCAGTTTTATTAAACAGAAAATGTCATCCAAATTTTAATTGTCAGGAATTCCCCTTAGCTTTTGGCTTACAGTCACCATGTAATTTATTTGTAGTTTCAAACTTCAGGGTCTGATCCAACGCCTACCAAAGACTATGGGAATGCTGTACTCCTGTACAAGATTATGGCATCAGGTCCTTCACTGAAAACAACATTGAAAACGTGTCATTCAAGGAAAGTACTATCTTAAAAAAATAAAAAAAAATGAGAACAAACTTTGCTAAAATGTTAAATTTCTTAAAGGCTAGAAAACACACATAGAAAACTTTAGTTCTAGTAGTCACATTACACTATCTTGTGTTTCTTATGTTTTATGAAGTTTCTGTGCTCAGCAGGAATGAAACTAAATATCTGAGCGAGTACAGATAGAGTAAGGGATGGTGATTTTTTTTCTGAGATAAACATAGAAGCATAGTTTCATACTCCATGATACAGGAATAACTCTCAGTTCATCTAGCTAGCTCATAGACATTTCAAATAGTCTTATCTACTGTCCTCACCTCAGAAAGGAAAAATCAGCGCATCTTTATGTAATTCCATCTCCTCTGCCTGTCAGCAAAGGAGAACAGTTCTGGCACTGCACTTTTCTAATTAAGGAGATAATTGTTTATCCCAAAGTCAAGTACCATCCTGAACTTCACAACACAACTTCTAGTGCTTCACCATAAACTCAGTATGCCAGATTATTTTGCTTCACCCTCAAGCATTTGCTTGGTAGTTCTTCTAAACATTAAAAAATTAGCACATTAAGGTAGGCATTCTTTCTCCAGAGTACGTATTTGTTCGAAGAGCCTTACATCTCTCTTCACAACTCATTCACTGCAGTAGTTTGCTAGCTACTCAAACGACAGGAAGCATATAACAGATCACAGTAATTTCTGCTTCAACTTTTCTGCTCAATTATGACAATAATTTCAATGCAAGATTCAAAACAAAAACCAAAACACATAAACCCTGCAGTAGAAGCCCAAAAATGGGATCTCTCACCATTGCTGGCTTCACAACAGACTGCTCACAGAGATGCCGCGATGGATATTTCAACAAATAATCTACACACACTCAAAAGTCTAACCAGGGAAATCAGTGCCTGGCTGGGGGAATGGCAGAGACACTTACCGCTGCTGTGGCACCGTCTCTCTCTCGCCCTGACTCTCAGTCTCTCTCTCCCATCCTCCTGACAGCCTCAAATATAGCAGTCCCTTATGCTGTTCAGCCTGTGGGGAGCAGAGGATTGCGGAGTTGTTTTTTTTTTTTTTTTCCTGCAATTTTTTTTTTTTTTAAACCATCCAGAGGTAGTTCTCCAGACCCGACCGCCTCTCCTCGCCTCGCTCACTGATGAAGAGACCCAGGAGAAGGCATTCGCGGCAGCAGCTCCCGTGAGCCCCTCCCGGCCCCGCCGTGCCCCCTCCCCGGCGGGGGGGGGGGGGGGGACCAAGGCACCTCCCCCTGCCGATCCCGGGGGGGCGGTGGGGGCTGTACCCGCCCCCGGCCGGACGTGTGTGTGGGTATATCTGTGTGTCCGTGCGTGTGTGTGATGTGTGTGGTTATCTGTGTGCCATCTCACACCGCCGCCTGCGGCTCGCCCCTACCCCTAAGCGCACGCGGACCCCCCCCCCATCCCTCCTTCTCCCTCTCCTCGCTACCTTCCTCCTCGATTTTCTCCCCGTCCCCACTCCTCTGACCCAGAGCGTGAAGCAAGAGGGCGACCTGGCAAGCGCTCTCCCCTGATCTGCTGCCCGCCCCTATAACCCAAGCCACCAGCTTTCCCCAGAAAACCACTTTCTCCCCCATCCCCTCCTTGCCACCCCCTTCCAGATAGATAGACAGATAGATTTTTAAAAATTATTATTATTTTTTATTTTTTCTGAAACGTTTTTTATTTCCCTCCAGCGTGGACGACCCTCCCTACCCTCCACCCTGCTGCCGGCTCCCGTTCTCCCCCTTCACACCGCGGCTGCGGTAACTGGAAAAACACCGGGGCAGCAGGCGGGGGGTCGGCAGCTGCAGCGCCGCGGCTCCGGCAGCCCCTTCTCGCCTTCCCTCCCCGTTTCCCTTCATCCCCCCGCTGTTAATTGCAGACCCCTTCGACCGAGCGCAGCGCAGCGCCCCGCCTCGCCGCCGCTCCGCGCCGCTGCGCGCCCCCTTCGCCGCTCCGCGAGTTGGGCTCTCGCTTCCTCGGCCGCTTCGTGCCCATCCCTACACGTAGTGCGCGCTCCCACTCCGTGCCTTTAATGGCTACCCTCAGGATTTAACCCCCCTCCTTTCTCCCCCCCCCCCCTTTTTTTTTTTCCCTTTGGCAACGACAACTTTCTGCTTTAACTTAATGCTTCTCTGCCCTCCTATACATTTTTTCCTTGCTCTTTTTTCCCACCCCTTCGGCAAGTAATGAGGTCTTTTTTTTTTTTTTTTTTAACGTATGCATTAAGTGAGTAACTGTTGTTCAGTTCCCATTCTCCGAGATTTTTCTCTGCTTCAATGACTCCATGTCGTTGGTTAATGCTTTCTAGACCTTTGTGGTGTACAAATATATGTGTGTATGCATTTTTTTCTACTAATTTGTATTTATTTTTCATATTTTTTTATTTGTGTATTTGTTTCTTATAAATCATTCTTCGTTTGTTTTAGATGCATGAGGAAGAGGAATTGTTCAATTTAGGAATTTGCTGTGGGTTCTTACACAACTCCAGTCTTAAATCTTGGCAATACTAATATAAGTCTTTCTCCTTGTGTCTTTTGCTTGTCTTTCATATTGACGCCTCTAGCAAGATAAGTTATCAGTGATGAGTGACACAGTTTTGTGATCTTGTACGCTGTATGGAAGTCTGTTAGAGGATTTACAATTCAACGTCATGTTGAATGAATTTTGTCTACTAATATCAGTGAGGATGAGTTGGGGAAAAAAAAAAGGACTTTCAATTCCCCCCCCCCTTTTTTTTAATTTTAAAATTGTAAATCTGCTTCTTCATTACTTGCTACCGCTGTCTTAAATTTTATAGTGAAAGACTGAGAATGAGCCTATCATTAGAAATGGGCTTTTAATACATTGTCCCATACAAACACAGAAGAAAATCATATCCACAGCTGTGGATGGTTCTCTAGGCATATTTCTGTTGGGCAAATAATGTTGCAACTTGACATGTCAAAGCTTCTCTTCATTGACTCAATTCGCAGAACATTATCATCTGGTCATTATTTCCAGTGTTACTAGGTTACAAGGCAGCATTTAATCAGAAGCCAGGAATAGGGACTGCATTAATTCTGATAGTATGAATAACTTATGAGACTCCATTTCTCAATATTTCCAAGGTGGACATTAAAGCCAGAAGCATTCTTGATAACAAATGTATTTTTTTCACAATGGTAGTTCAATAGTCATTTATGAAAACAGTAAAGAATTACATGTGAAGAGGTGAGATTCATTAGTTCTTTTTACAGCTGGAGATGGAATTAAAAAATACTCTTATTTTTTAATTTATTTTTATTCTTTTTTTTTTAAGTCATAAAGACTGGATTTCATGGCCTCTACCTTGTGAAGTTTGTAGATGAAGCTTATTTTTAACTACCATAAGGAACACATACTGTCCACATCGGGTTACATTATTTTTGCTTTTAACTCACTTCTACTTAGAGCTCTTGTCAAGAAACGTATTTATTTTGAATGGCAACTTTTATATTTGCTTCTTTCTTTTTAGCTTCACAGCAGTGTTTCTACAAGGGCATGTTTTTACATTTTCCTTTAAAATAATTATGAATGGACAATATATGTTTAAGCACTGGCATTCTACTTTGAAAGTAAAGTAACACACAGCTTTTAAGACAACCTGTTAAAATTTCAGTTGATTGTGTGTATCCTTTGCAAGGTCAGTTCTGTTTTCACTTCATCATGTAAGAACTCAAGCTGTTTTATAACATATATATGTTCAATGTTTAATGCACTGACATTGAATAAAATTCACCGCCTTGTTTCAGTATTATTGTTGTTTTACACTTTAAGTCAATCTAGCTGCATTTTGCTTATCTGATATAGGTGTCTAACTATCTCCATATAAATACCTTAATCTCTCTATCTCAATGTCCCCAGTGGGCAAGCAAACAGCTGCAGCACACCTGCAGGGTCTGAGTTGTTTCTGAGCTCTTCTCTTCTTTATTTTGTACATCTTTCCTTTTCATTGAGTCTCTCTTCTTTTAAGCTGAACATTATTTTTTTCTTTGCCACATGGAGAGCTATCTGAGCAATACCATTATTATTGGGAAATTTTAATGTTCTTCCTTAACCAAATGCAGAATATAAGTAAAGCTAAGGAGTGAATTACAAACAAAATAATTGGCTGCACAAGCTCCCAAACATCTGTGTCTGCAGCAGCACCAGGTGTATAGCTTCAGAGTGGCATGAAAACTCCCCTCTCTCTTCCCCTCCCCATTTATTATAAGTTCCTTCAGGTAACAGAGAACAGTAAAACTGTTGTTTTTAATTTGTTTGATTGTTTGTTTTGAAAGTATGCATTGAGCCTGTTTTAGTATATAACTGTGTAATTTTAGTTGCAACCACCATATTTTGTCCTTCCCTACAACATCTGGGTAGGCCCATTCAGCTCCTCATGGTTACATAATTAGAGTTATAAGAATTTTTTTAGGGAGATAAGCGGAATTATGTGTAAATGTGACACATAATTCTTCAGGCCTTCGGCAAACAGGAAGGGATTCAGAGCCAACCATGGAGACTTTCAGTTATAGCAGATAATTTACAAACTGGAGATGTTAGCAAAGTCACTGCATAAAACAAACAAACAAACAAAAAACTAACAACCTTTGGGGACTTGAGCATCCTGACTTTTCAGAAGTGCAGACAGATGACAGCTGGTTCAACATAAAGACTGAGAGAAAGTTAACCTATCTGAAAGATTTTTGAAGCAACAGCATGAAGCATATACCATATTGTCTTATATCATGTCAGAATGGTCTTTTGTATCCTGCAAAAGAAACCTTTAAACTGAATATATTGTTTCCTTGAGCCATGGCCTAAGTAAGAGAGGATGATGGAGCTGTACTGAAGTTAGTAATGTACCTTAAAGGTGGGGAGGACATTCTATTCCTTGGCAGAAAATTCTGCTGTAAACTTCAACTGCTGTCTGGATAAAGAACAAATAGTCTGGGTACTATGTATTTTGATATGTCCAGGTAATGTCATTATATTGCTACTAAAATAACAGTAATTAAAGAACAAACTAGCAATGCCATGATATTCATTTTTTAGCAGAGACAGACTTGAAGTTCCCTTGTCTCTGCAGATGCCACAACCACAGGGAAAGGCATAGGGAAGTGATAGATTTGAATATCTTAGTCTTATCCCAAACCCATTTGCACATTGCTTC
Organism: Anser cygnoides; assembly: GCF_040182565.1. Taxonomy (NCBI): domain Eukaryota; kingdom Metazoa; phylum Chordata; class Aves; order Anseriformes; family Anatidae; genus Anser; species Anser cygnoides. Next base: position 199,069,523 of record NC_089873.1, read on the forward strand.
TCTGCGTGTCACTCATTTTATAAGGAGCTGGTCCACAGGAAGCCAGAGGAACAGATTCCTAAAAATGTCTACTGGATATTGGTACAGAAGTTACCATCAAAGAGGGTTCCTATTACTTTTCTGAGTGGTTTGCTCAAGTGCAAAATAACTTTGTACTTTCAGAAGCTGAATAAAGATCAGAAGGGATTTGCAGAATCATATTCTCTTCTGGCTTTCCTAACCTTGTGAGAGACGTACCTGGAACATCTGTTATCAGACACAATGAACTGCTTTTGGTGCTGCGATACAACTTACTAGTTAGTATGCTGGGAATAGCAAAACCATAATATTACTCATTCCTTCCAGCTTGATCTTCACCATATGCACAGGAAGGATCTAGTGTCCCCTGGAGACTGTTTTTATCTTCTACAAACATGGAGCAAAGCTTCTGCTGTACATGAGAGCAAAATTCACAAAGGGATAAAGAGTGGAGAAAGAACATACCTGTTTGCCACTGTGGCCATCCCTTGCTAACATGAGATGTTCAGATAGCAAATAAGGAATATGGTGAGTCAAAATCCTCAGAGGAGAGAAAAACAAAAAGGAAAATAAGAGGTTCCCTGAGATGCAAAGAATTTCAGAATAACCCATACTTATGTCTGAATGTTCTAGTAGCAAAAAGAACTGGATAGTAACAAAGAAAAATCCCAGAACATTCCCAAACAAAATCTCAAAAGAGCAAAGGACATGAAGAATGAAAAGGAACCCTCCTTTCAATTACAGAACGGTCAGAATTTGTGCCTTCTGAATGCAGACAGAGGTATATACTAAATTTAGCTTCTGGACTCATATTTCAATACCTAAATATAAGTGGTCTGATTTTTTTTTTGAAGTTGAGCAATTTTTGTTGAAGTTGAGCAATTGCAGATTCTTTATTTTATTTTTTTGCATGTGTGGTTTGAGTGGTTTGTGTTTTTTTTTTCTTTTGATTAAGTATCTAACTCTACCTTGTAATATATTTGAAAATAACCATTGTGTTTTCCAAAGAAGTAAGATGCTGCAATGCTGCAAAAGTAAAATTTTCCTCCTTGTGTACTTCTATTAATTATTATTTTTTTTCCTTGAGTTCAACAGAAGTACATTAAAAAAGTAGGGTTGTTGTTTGAAGCATCCTTGTCATAAAAATCTTAGAAGTGTAGTACAACTAACTACACTAGCAGTGAATTAAGCTTTTCATTAATTTTAAATTATCAGCCTTCAGTCCTAGGTGATTTTCTTAATAAATACAATAACAAAAATCTAAAATTTATGACATACACAATTTATGTATCTCAGAGTACATGCCATTACCTTTTGTTTCAGAAGATTTGGGACTCAGTGAAGTTAGGAAGACAAGGCTCCTGTAGGTTACTAAGAACCATTGTCTCCTGGAATTTCAGCATTTCAGGGTCACACAAGGAAAAAGGGAATTCTGAAATATGACACAGTGTACAAGGCAAATAAATACATAAATAAAGCTGATTAATGTTATCCTCCGGAAAACTAGGTGACATCATTAGAAAGTCCTTGTTTAATGAAATGTGTATACCTGAATTTCTGAATTCTCATTTTCTCATTTGAAAAGGAAAAAAAAAAAAAAAAAGCCAACCAAATAATCCCCTTTCCTAATGCCTTCATGAAAACAAACAAACAAAAAAGAAGAAAGGGAGACTATATCTGTGAATATCTTCCTTGAGTCTGGGAAAATCCTGATAATTCTCAGATTATTCTATTAACCTCTGAGTTCCCCAGAACAGTTGACAATTTTACTCTGAGTTCCCTACCATCATGTTACCACATAAAAGAATTGTATCAAGAATGCCTGAAATGAAGAGTCTGTAGTAACTGCAATTAAAGTAGCACAAATCAACTTTCCCTAGTTTACCTACCTGCCTGCCCAAGGGGTTTAGATTCAACATTTGAATTTTCCCTTTGAAGTTTTATACTTTATATTACAGTTTACTAGAAGTAGTGAATTTGGAACACCCTATTTGAAAACAATACAAAAGAAAGCTAGAGTGAAACTGTTTCTTCAAGAACAGCTGGCACTGCCTGTTTAGTTCAGATATAAGCATGCTGAATATCTGATCAAATCTACATATTTAATGATGGCATTAATTTAATAAAATGAATTAATATAGTAACAAAGTTTATGTGTTGACTTGGCAGGTGAATTTACAAAAGAAGATGACTTTTAAACCTTTAATTGTCTAAGAGAAGAATAATTATCTGACAACATATCTTTCATCTTAGGACCACAAAACTAAATAAATTCCTAAACATACATACTTGAACAGAGGTTATAACATATCATTTATAAAATGTATACATAGAATGTAGGATAACCCACAGAACATTAATTATAGCACTTATTCCACAGATGTTCTATGAAAGCTCAAATAAAATGTGTCTACAATTAAAACTGAATATATACTGACTTCATTAACTTAACAGCTGCACCAATAACCAATACTAAGGAACATACCCTACTTTGTTAATGTCTTGATACCATCTGCAACAATCAAAACTATTGGGTTTTAAAGCAGAAGATGTCTTACTGGTATTGTGATCACAGCTACCTCAATATGCTTACACATGCTACTAAAGTGAATTGATCTATTTCAAGGGAACTTCAAGGGTTATGTGCAGCAAGACAATTTCCTAACAGAAGTGGATTTGCCACAAAGTCAAAAACAGAGAATCCCAATGTCCTCTTTCCATTTCTCATGTGTTCAAACATGAATTTCTCATGTGTCCAAACAAACAAAAATTCAGCTTCAGAGCAAATGTGGGGAAAGAGACTGAAATACCATAGGAAATCTTTATGCGAACAGTTATTTTTTTCACTTTTGACATCACAACCCTGTCATTTTCACCCATATTTCAAAGTGTAACTTCCAGCTTTAAAAAAAAAAGGAAAAGAAAAACATACACACAAAATAATCAGAAATCCCATCATACAGGATCACAAAGACATTCAAGGAAATATATCAGATTTTTAAATCTGCTTCACAAACTCTCCTAACATGAAAGCAGTAAGAGTTAAAAAGAGGCATAAAATTATATACTATCAAGAGACGATTCCATCAGATTTATACAGCATTCAGGTTTTCCTCCAGTCTCTTTTTTGGAGCTGAACTTATATCTACTCTTCTGAGTTTTCACTAGCAATGTTCTAGGTATTGCAATCTGTCTTTCACTGCTAATGCTTACATTATATCCTTACACAGCTGGTTCTTTTCTGTCTCTGTAGCTCCTCCAAATTTCCAGGACAATTCCTACTTTTCAGTTACTACTTCTCCTGCCCCGTTTCCTCTCTTATTCTCTTCCACACCTGTCATGTCTGTTGGTCAGAATTTATGACTCATGTAACTTTCATAGCTCTGATTCCCAGCGTTCCTTATTTTCCTTTTCCCAAACTTTCCTCACTTATTAGTCAGTGTTTTCCTCCTCCTCCTCCTCCTTGCACTCCCTTTCTGATGTTTCTTGTTGCAATATGCTGCTTTGCTCAACAGTTACCTCCTGTCACCTCTTTTTTGTGCTTGCCTCAGATGTTGCAGTTTTTTTTTTTTTCTTCCCATATTTCCTGTGCTTCTATATCAATTGAGCACTAGCAAAGATATACTTTAAAGCACTAGAAAAATAACTTCTTAGTGCACAGGTTCACATTCTGTGGCCCGCATTAACTGGCACTGAGATTTTGGAAGTCTTCTTCAGTCTGTGTAATTGTGGCCTGGACTGTGCTCAGTCACTTTCCAGGTGTGAAGCTTGCTCAGACAAGTCAAAGCTCTGAGCTGGAATACAGAAGCTATGAGGAATGAATCTGACAAACCTTTAGAAGGACTTTCCAAGCTACTGTGGAAGGATATTTTTCAGGGGGTTGCAGCACAGAAAAATGTAGTTTTATTACCAAGATTGTACCAGACGCACCTTTGGTTTACAACCACATTCTGCTAAGAGGTCAAGCTCTTACTCTGAAGTGTTCACAAAGTAACTGGTGAATTTGTTATAATTTAACATCAGAGAAACTTAGCACATGCATTAGCTTGTGTTCAGAAATGTCTGAATCATTTTTCAGAAACATTCATAAAAAAAAAATAAATCATCTGCCTGACAGACACCTAGTGGAAAAAATTTCAAACTGAGTGTTAAGTTTTGGTAAAGTTGTTAGCATCCTCAATCAGAATCTTCTAAAGAGAAGTATCAAGCAAGAATAACTCCAAAGACAATACCAGCTCCATCTATAATAAAATCTTTTTGTATTAAATTATCAGCTATGTTTTTACTAATGAAAGAATATTAAGATATCTGTTTTCCTTTCAAAGTATTAATATAAGGGATGGAAGGGCTTTTTAAAAAGGTTTTTTTTTTTTTTCTTTTTCTTCTTTTTGGTAACATTCTTTGTAATAGAGTGACAGACTGGATGATGGTTTACTTTTTACATGCACAGCTGTATACGTTCCTGTCATTAGGAATGGCTATCCAGCTGGATAGATTGTGGCTTTGCTGCTTGGCCCTGGAGGCTACAGGCTGAGAGGTGGTATCCTCTGATGAGGAGAAATTGCAGCTCTCCAGGAGCAATCAACCTGCTGTGGTAGGGAAAATTGTGGAAAGTTTCATTTGTTGCTCCAAGTCAAATGGGGAAGGATGGACAGATGCACAGACAAAGTTAGCAGGGAAGCTGCAGTGTGGTGGAGGCTTCTGAGAGCCAACTCATAGTAGGGCCTCAGGGACAGAGAAACCAGCTGTTACAGCCAGCATGGGATTTGTTGTTGGAAAGGAAGCAGTCTACAAGGGCATAACAGAAAATGGGGAGTTGTATGTGTGTGTTTAAACTTGTTCTCTATTTTCATTATTTTAAAAAGGTTAATTTTCTAGTTTGTGTTTCAAAAAAATAGCTTTTGAACTTCAAAGTATTTTAGTGCTTTTATCGTTTTTTGGGGGGATCTCTTTATTTAAAGAATTGTGGATATGGATACATCTCAGAGCTGCATCTTAAGGTCCCACTTCAAAGGATTTATTAAGAAAAGAGAGAGAGAGAGATTTTTACCCCATACCAGACTAGTTCTGAATGATTAGGCAAAGGATACGTTAAGTATTTAGTAGAATATCAGTTATTGTTGTGAAATATCAGTCAATTAGTGTAAAGCACCTTTACCACGGGAAAAGATTGGAAAAATAGTTATAAAATTAACTAAAATGTGTTCTATAGAATTTGTATTAGCATAGGATTAAGGTTTTGATAAATACATTTCTGGTTTTAATTGAACAGACTGAAAGCAAAACTGTTTATGTGTGAAAGACATTTTGGCAGATATATAGCCAAGTACCATTTAGTGAAATTTAAAGAGCGATGACAATATATAAGGATTTTTTTTTAGCATACTAATAGCATAATTTAAAAGCAAAAGCAATTTGTTAAGAATTAAATTGCATACTCTGCATGTGCAGTAAAAATGTTTTGTGCCCCTCAAAAGGTTTTATTTTCTTAGGGAGAGTATACATGCTAATTGAATAATAAACTTAGAAATAGCATTTTTCCAAGCATTCTGGTCTATTGTCTCCATAACAGATTCAAAACACTGGTAGACTAATCCTTCTCCTATTAGGTACATAATGCATGTTACATAAATGGCATAATTATGTTTTTACTGTAGTTGATGGATTTTAACATGCACTTTAAATGTCATGATACTATGAGAAGCAGCTGTAAAAATGGCATCTTGCTGCTTTATATCTATTTCCCCCAATCAGTGACTTCCACAGCAGTTTTGAAAGTCTGAAGGTGTGCTAACTGCCACTATTGCCATCCCAGAATGGTGTGTGAATATCTTTCTACCTGACACATCCTCCTCCTCCACCAGTGCCAATTATAACAGAGTTGGACTCAAGGGATTACTAGCAATTTCTTTAATGATGCACTAGAGCTCCTATTGCCCTCTTAGATTTACTTTGCAACACTGACAGTGACAAAAAGGTGTGTGTCTTGGCTGTTAAATTAGAATCATAGAATCATAGAATATCCTGAGTTGGAAGGGACCCATAAGGATCATCAAGTCCAACTCCTGGCACCGCACAGGTCTGCCCAAAAGTTCAGACCATGTGACTAAGTGCACAGTCCAATCGCTTCTTAAATTCAGACAGGCTTGGTGCAGTGACTACTTCACTGGGGAGCCTGTTCCAGTGTGTGACCATCCTCTAGGTGAACCTCTTCCTGATGTTCAGTCTAAACTTCCCCTGCCTCAGCTTAACAACGTTCCCATGGGTCCTATCACTGGTGATTATGGAGAATAGGTCAGTGTCTGCCCCTCCACTCCCCCTCGCGAGGAAGTTGTAGACTGCGATGAGGTCTCCCCTCAGCCTCCTCTTCTCCAGGCTGAACAGGCCAAGTGACCTCAGCCGCTCCTCATATGTCTTCCCCTCTAGGCCCTTCACCATCTTCGTTGCCCTCCTCTGGACACTCTCCAAAAGTTTAATGTCCTTTTTGTACTGTGGTGCCCAGAACTGCACATAGTACTCGAGGTGGGGCTGCACCAGCTCAGACTAGAGCGGGACAATCACTTCCCTCGACCGACTAGCGATGCCATGCTTGATGCACCCCAGGATACTGTTGGCCCTCCTGGCTGCCAGGGCACACTGCTGGCTCATATTCAACTTGCTGTCAACCACAACCCCCAGATCCCTCTCTGTGGGGCTGCTCTCCAGCGTCTCGTCGCCCAGTCTGTACGTATAGCCAGGGTTGCCCCGTCCCAGGTGAATTGTATGAATGAGTTGTAGTTTCTTCTTGGTGTATATTGCCTTTCTTTGGCCACCATCCAGTGTTTGCCCCATGAGTTCCCTTTCTGTCTCCAAGAAGCTGTCACAAATGGAGCCACAATAAACGTAATACACAGACCACAGCTTTCCAAAGAGTTGGCAGACACAGGCAGCAATGATAAAAGATCAACGAGAATTTCAAGTGTTGCTTTAAATGCCTGTTAAGCTGCGAGCGCCTCACCTTTGATCACCAGCCACGCACAGAATTTTTGTTGTTGCTGTTATTTAATTTACATACACACAGTGGCCAAGAGGTTAGGGGTAGCACAATGCACTTACACCTTTACAAAAGGTGTGCCATTTTGTGTCATATCTTGTACCTGGAAGAATCACATTTTTTCTGTATGTTCATTCATAGCAACCTTCTGAGTGTTTATGTGACTAAAGGTTCATGGGTCCAACAACAGGTACATGCTGTCCCTTTATGTATGGGTATGTGCAACACAAGTAGTGAAATGTACAGGTTTGCTAATTGGGTTTCCTGTGTACTTGCCAGGGATTAAATAACTGATCAGGATTGCTAAAGTGCCAACAAGAAGCAAACTTCTGGTAGGTAGTAAGAAATTAGTCACTCTTAATACTTTTAGTCCTTTTTTAAATAACAGTGCTGAATCTAGTTTGCTTATATAGTGAAATCAATCATAATAAATGTGATCTTGAATATATGTAATATAACTAGTGATTCAAAGGTGGAGAAGGTTGCTTTTAGACATTTGCACTGGGTTTTGCAAAGTACCTAACATTTTAATTGATATTTTCCTTAAGAACTTCCAAAGAAAAGTATTAATATTTCTGAAATCATGTAAGATATCATAGGATTCAGCTATGGCTGATCCAGCTGTCAAGGACCTAACTGGAATTTCCTTAGAGTCAAAGATGACTCACATTCATTTTGCCAGGTTTTAAACAGGGCTTCTAATCCGCTTAATAATCAGTTTACAAAATATAGGAATATTGTCAATCGTTTATGCTTGCTGTATGAGAAAAGGAGTACTTCATTCTGTATTGATCTCCTTATTTCAGTACAGGTCATTGCAACATGCCCTTAAGAGGATTAAAACAAGCAATAGGAACTGAAAGATTCCAGGATATCTTTAATTCCCCAAACTCCATGAGCCTCCTCCTCCAATTTCTGTGGTTTCATACAGGGAGGAAGCTCATATTACACTCTGAAACTTCTGCACATTTCAAGTCTTTATAAAAACTCAATGACTGATCAGTCATATCTCTAATGTTTTGTAGTCAAAGCACTGAACCAATTTTCATGAGATTTGGAATCAATTTCTTGCTGTACTACAAACCCCTCGGATGGACTTGGACCAGTGATTTATTTATTTATTTATTTTCCCAGTTCTTCATAATGACTTTTCCTAACTTTATGACTATATCGAGTACATTTTCTGAGCCAGAATACGATGTAGTAATAATTCCTATTTTGTCCTCATAGGAGTATTTAACATAATGGCCTGATTTTGGGTATAGATTAAGGGTAGGTTCTCTAGATGTCTGTTTCATGTATGATTTTTTTTTTTTTTTAACTTTCTTCTGTGGTGAACTGTGGGTTTCTTGTTAATTGATACCTAGATATAAAGCCTTACTTCTGGAAATAACTAAGCAATTAATTTAACAAAATGAACTGATCAGAATGTATGTGTTTATTTTGAATTATATTTCTACACATAAATGTTAATTAAAATTCATTGCTGCTGATAATAACATTATTAACATGTATACAGTGTACAGTTAACAGAAACAGAAGTAGCATTAATTAGTGGAATTAGGTGTTTTTTCTATCGAGAAAGAGTATCCCAAATGGTAATTGCATATATTCATATCTTCTCTGCAGATATTACTAAAAGCATCATTAAATCAATATAACACCACTTTAGAAACACTAAATAGGTTTAGTGATTGGGGACTAGACAGAGATTTCACAGATATAACTCTGTGGTTTGTATCACTGAAAGTAAAACAACGTATGTGGGCGTCTTTTACTTCCAAATTATTGCTTTTCAGGTGCTTTTGAATCATTTGACATCTTATTAAGTGGCCATTGTGTAAGTTCATATATTCATTTTTTTTTAACCTTTTTTCTCAGGTGTTTAATTTTCAAATTAACAAACAGTGCAGTCACACCAAACCCCCTGTAAATCCCAGTCTTTCTTTCCTCTTTTAGTGATATATCAACTACAATTTTACAAGGATTAATTCTTTTGACACCTCTGAGGGGCAGATATAGTAAATAAGTTAACAGAGGGAAACTCCATGACAGGAGAAAGAAAAGGTTTCCCCGGAGGTGTTACACTTAGGGTGAGACAATTTAAAATTTAGTGAGCCTGACTGCCAAACTCTGCACTCAGACCACAAGTCCAAAACACTCCTTGAAATTTAGCTGCTTGTTTTCAATAATGTAAATAGCATGCTATTATGGCAATGAAGTTGAATTATCTTAATTGTCATCTTGTAGCCACAAAGATGTAGGAGATATGTGATGTATAAATCCTTCTATGGAAACCTAGAATAACAATCAGTGCTGGAAAAATTAGCTGTATGTTATTAATTAGTTGTAGTATTAATTAGCTGTATGTTATTACTAAACATGGCAATATATCACATGAATGGTTAACTTGTAGTGACAGAACAAGTTGACTGATTAAAGTCAATGTTATGCAGGTAACGTGCTAATATGAAGAGGAAAGTAGAATTAATATTGAAGTTACTGAGATTTTATCAATTATAAATACCCCTTTATATGTTTGTGTGTTGTACTCCTAAGAAGGACGGTGAAAGATGATGACAAATACATTTAAAAAGTGATACTTAGCTGGTCAGCCTGCATTTAGGAAAGCTAAATATTATGCAGGACAACAGTGGTTGGAGAAGAGTGTGACAATATTAGGGTGTTCAGAAAATGTTATGTCTGTATGCCATAAAACAGTTTTGCAGTGGGATCCAGGTGTCATTGATAAAATTCAATTAACAACAGCAACAGAATTAAAAAAAAAAAAAGTAGGGATTGGAGGGTAGCACGATATGTAAACAATATAGAGGAAGGAACTGAAGTAGGGCTTAAACTGCAGATGGTGAGAGTGGTGCGAAACTCAAAGATGTGGAACATGATGATAAAATATCTCTAAATTTCATATGCAATGTACAGCCTCTCAGCTCTTTCTCTTTTTCACCTCCTCAAATTCCATCCTTGTTCCTTACTGTCGATGGATGCCATGATAGCTTGTCAAAGCCATTTCAAAATTTGCTAGCAGGGGAGTAAGAAGGAATAGCTTTAGGCACGCACTTACTTCCAGGAGCTCATTCCCTTTCCAGAGGTGGCTTAATTGTTCAAAAATCCTCATCAAAATAAAGACTAATCTGGGGATTTGAACAGGAATGCTCAGCTTTGACTGAGCCACCAGGCTTGGCTGAAGTCTCACAATGATGAGAAAGCTTTATAGTAAAACCAATTCCTCATGGAAGAGAGAGTCCGAGAACATGAGAAAATAGAGCAGAAATGTCTCTTTATACACAACTCACTGACAGCATAGAGCATAGTGAGGAGCAATAAATGTGCTAACTGGGTCTGGAAAATTAAATCTTCCTTTGTATAGACCATTCTTTTGGGGAACCTGGATATACTTTGCCTGAAGCTTCCTTTCCCCAATTTCTTTGAAAGGAGTAAGAGGGTTAGTCATGATAAAGCCTATAACTCTCTAGTTTGTAATAGTGCTACCTCTGTGATACCTGCTGTTGGCAGCCTACAGACAAACTATAGTGAGGGATATGTACTGTTGCCTTTGCTCACATTGACCCTTAGCTTATTTAATTACTGGTCTCAGAGATTAGTAACATAAACTTCATGGTGTAGTGGGCATCTCTAAAGGACATTTCAATCAAATCACATTAATTCACTATTGAATTTACAAATATTATGAAATCATAAGGCACAATGTGCCCTCATTTCTAACCTACAAGAAACTTTAAACAGTGTATTTCAGGTCACCTTGGGGTTAATTTAGAAATAAAATAAACATAGCAGATTTCAAAAGGAAGAGAGTCCTCACTAATGTATCTCTACTTACTCTATCTTACAGCAAGCAGGGCTGAAAATAATTATTGCCTATCTAAAATATGCCTTCTATATAAAAAAAATATTTAAAATTAAATAATTGTATTCTTACAAGTGGAGCCTGCAGAAAAAAAAAAAAAAAAGTAGAGTAATGAAATATTTTTACTACTTTTGAAGCATAATTATGTAATTGCATAATTAATGACACATTTCTAAAAGGCAAGGTCTTTTACACAGAAAAGTCTAGAATATGTTATTTTTATGTTCTACATAATGGTTGCCTGTTCTGATATCTGAAAGCATTATGGTGTAATAAAATGTGGTATTTTATAATACTTGTTATTTTTTCTTAAATATACAAAATTTTTTTTACAAATATAGGCTCAAAACAAATCAAATCATAAATCTGGTTTGTTATACTATGTATAAATACATATGTCACCTTTCTTTCTGATTTTCATATACTACGGATAAAGAAGTAAAAAACTCTTTGCTTACAGTCTTGTACCATCGTTGTTGTTATATTTATACATTTAAAGAAAATATTTGCATGACCATGCATCCCTGCTATCATCAGTCTCAACCCTGCTGCCATAGGTCTATCACATAACGGGTGGCATATGGGCAAACAGATGAATTGTAACTGGGTGAATTAGACTGCCCCAGGGCTGCCAACTGCAGGATAGGGCTGGTGGCTCATTGCAGTTCAGTAAGTTGGGAGTGCATACAGTATGCTGGCTCTCAGCCTGGTTCCTTGGAAAGTGTGATCAAAGCACCCTGCCACATATAGTGTGTTCTGGGAATATACTCCCATATTTCTCAGTCATAGGGAAATATCCATATCCTCCAAAACACACACCTATGTATGGAAGTTAACACTCTTGCAAGAATCTATTTGATGTTAATGAATTACTAGGCAAGCCACATATGCATTATTTACAACACAAAGAAAGACGAATGAGTGGGGGAAAAATAGAAGAAAAACACATGGAAGCTTAATACCAGTAAAAGTAAACTGATGAAAAGTGAAGAATCTGTACTCTTCTAGTCTTCCAAAGGAAGACAGTACACAGGCACAGTGCTAATGTCTTGTCTGCCTGTACAGGCAGTGGGTGTCTATCTGGCTGTCACAATTTATTTGCCATGTAAACAATTTAAAGGGGAAAAAAAATCCTATTTACAGCATATTGTGTTAATTTTCTTTTCCACAGTTTACTTCTCTAATCTACTCCTTGTCACTGCTTTGGTTTTCTATGTTGTTTCTTTTCTCTTTGAAAATACACTGCTCTAAAATTGGCATTCCTTTCCCTTGGTTTCATTCCCAGAGAATATGAATCCTCCTTCCATCTACTGTCACATCACTGAATACTCCTTGTATGCTACAGTGATCAAACATAGATGGGAGTTGACTTTGCTGGACCAGTCACTATTGCTGTCCCTTTCTTCTGTGTGTTGGTGCCATCTTCCTGACACCTGGAGCTCAGCACAGGGGAAAGTCTTGAACCATAACCATATCCCTAACACTGACTTGTTTGTGATCTTCAGAGATGACAGAAAAATGTGAAAATTGTTCTTTCAATAAATAATTCAAGCATTCAGACTGGAATTCAAGCACTCATGGACCTGCTGAAAAAATACCACATACATCATTGCACCAAAAAAAAAATAAATAGGAAAGTGCTGCATTTGATTAAAGTAACAGAGGTGACTTTTGTATTAGTGTCTCAGTAAGTACTGGAACATCCTCCAGCTGCTGTGAGTAGGAAGCTGCTTCTGTTGCCAAGGCAGTCCTTGTAACATATTTATTTATCACTAGGATTTTTTTTCTTCTGCAAAATGAAGTTCCCTGTCCTGCAGAGCTATAAAATTTAATTACTACATGAAAATAGTAGATGTAAGTCTTCTCATCCCCATCATTATCCTCATCCCAACCTTCATCCCCATTCTCACTCATGGTATTATTAATCTCTTCTTTCTGTTATACAGTGAAAAGATACTAGAATCATAGAATCATAGAATATCCTGAGTTGGAAGGGACCCATAAAGATCATCAAGTCCAACTCCTGGCACTGTACAGGTCTGCCCAAAAGTTTAGACCATGTGACTAAGTGCACAGTCCAATCGCTTCATAAATTCAGACAGGCTTGGTGCAGTGACTACTTCACTGGGGAGCCTGTTCCAGTGTGCGACCATCCTCTCGGTGAAGAACCTCTTCCTGATGTCCAGCCTAAACTTCCCCTGCCTCAGCTTCACACCATTCCCACGGGTCCTGTCACTGGTGATAACAGAGAATAGGTCATCTGCCTCTCCACTCCCTCTCGCGAGGAAGTTGTAGACTGCGATGAGGTCTCCCCTCAGCCTCCTCTTCTCTAGGCTGAACAGGCCCAGTGACCTCAGCCGCTCCTCATGCGTCTTCCCCTCTAGGCCCTTCACCATCTTCGTCGCCCTCCTCTGGACACTCTCCAAAAGTTTAATGTCCTTTTTGTACTGTGGTGCCCAGAACTGCACATAGTACTCGAGGTGGGGCTGCACCAGCTCAGACTAGAGCGGGACAATCACTTCCCTCGACCGACTAGCGATGCCGTGCTTGATGCACCCCAGGATACTGTTGGCCCTCCTGGCTGCCAGGGCACACTGCTGGCTCATATTCAACTTGCTGTCAACCACAACCCCCAGATCCCTCTCTGTGGGGCTGCTCTCCAGCGTCTCGTCGCCCAGTCTGTACGTATAGCCAGGGTTGCCCCGTCCCAGGTGAATTGTATGAATGAGTTGTAGTTTCTTCTTGGTGTATATCGCCTTTCTTTGGCCACCATCCAGTGTTTGCCCCATGAGTTCCCTTTCTGTCTCCAAGAAGCTGTCACAAATGGAGCCACAATAAACGTAGTACACAGACCACAGCTTTCCAAAGAGTTGGCAGACACAGGCAGCAATGATAAAAGATCAACGAGAATTTCAAGTGCTGCTTTAAATGCCTGTTAAGCTGCGAGCGCCTCACCTTTGATCACCAGCCACGCACAGAATGTACGCCCAGTCTGTATGTATAGCCAGGGTTGCCCTGTCCCAGGTGCAGGACCCGGCACTTGCTTTTGTTAAACTTCATGCGGTTGGTGATCACCCAGCTCTCCAATCTGTCCAGATCTCTCTGCAAGGCTTTTCCACCCTCATCCAACTCCACAACTCCTCCAAGTTTAGTGTTGTCAGCAAATTTGCTCAGAACACCTTCTAGTCCTACATCTAAATCATTTAAAAAAACATTGAAGAGGACTGGCCCTAAAATGGAGCCTTGAGGGACCCCACTAGTGACCATCCGCCAGCCAGATGTGGCCCCATTTACCACAACCCTTTGAGCCCTGCCTGTCAGCCAATTGCTCACCCATCGTATGATGTTTTTGTTTAGCTGTATGCTGGACATTTTGTCCAGTAGGATCCTATGGGAAACCGTGTCAAAAGCTTTGCTGAAGTCCAAAAAGATCACATCAGCTGGTTTCCCTTGATCGACTAGATGGGTGATCTTATCATAAAAGGAAATCAAATTTGTTAGGCAGGACCTACCCCTCACTAACCGAACCCATGTTGGCTGGGACCAATGACTTCATTGTCCCCCAGGTGAGCTTCAATAACTTCAAGGATCATCCTCTCCATAATTTTACCTGGCACTGACGTGAGACTGACAGGCCTGTAATTGCTAGGGTCTTCTTTCTTACCCTTCTTGAAAATTGGCACAACATTTGCCAGCTTCCAGTCCAATTGGACCTCACCAGATTCCCAAGATCATTGAAAAATAATTGAGAGAGGTCCCACGATGACGTCTGCCAGCTCTTTAAGCACCCTGGGATGAATCCCATCTGGACCCATGGGCTTGTATGGATCCAGGTGGAGCAGCAAATCCCGCACACGTTCAGGGTCGGTTGGGAGTTTGTCATTCCCACCGTCATGGTCCTCCAGCTCAGGGTACCCTGGGTCCCGAAGTCCATCATCAGCGTTGAAGACAGAGGCAAAGAAGGCATTAAACGTCTCTGCTTTGCCTATGTCATTGTCTGTGAGGAGACCCTCCCCACCTAGTAGCGGACCTATGTTTTCTTTGGTTCTCCTTTTTCTGTTCACATATCTAAAAAAAACCTTTTTTATTGTCTCCCACAGACATGGCCAGCTTCATATCTAGTTAGGCTTTGGCCACACGAATTTTCTCCCCACAAACACGAACAGCATCCCTATATTCCTTCATCGTCGCCTGACCCTCCTTCCAGCAGCTGTACACTTTCTTTTTTCGCCTTAGTTCCGGTAGAAGATCCCTGGTCAGCCAGGTCGGCCTTCTGCCCCGCTTACCTGACTTCCGATATTTTGGAATCGCCTGATCTTGAGCTTTTAGGAGGCAGTGCTTAAAGATGGACCAGCACTGATGGACACCAATGCCTTCAAAAGCAGTTTCCCAGGGGACCTTGCTGACTAATTCCCTGAGCAGCCTGAAGTCTGCTTTCCCCACATCCAGGGCTGAAGTTTTGGTGGCAGTTTTCCTTCTGTCACCATAAATTCCAAACTCAACCACTTCATCGTCACTATGACCGAGACGGCCGCCAATTGCCACGTCTCCCACAAGACCCTCTCTGTTCTCCAGCAACAGATCTAGGAGGGCGCCTTTCCTAGTTGGCTCACTTAGCACCTGCACCAAGAAGTTATCATCTAGGTGCTTTATGAACCTCCTGGACTTGCTCGTGTCAGCCGTGTGGTGATCCCAGTTGACGTCTGGCAAGTTAAAATCCCCCATTAGGATGAGGGGAGTCGATCTCGAGGCATCTCTTAGTTCTGCAAAGAATAATTCATCAGCGTTGTCATCCTGGCCAGGTGGTCTGTAATAGACTCCCACAACGACATCCCCTTTATTTGTTCGTCCCTTTATCCTTACCCAGAGGCTCTCAACTTTGCCATCACCAATTTGAAGTTCCACACACACTACTTCCCCCCCACCCCCCACCTCTTAGAATTAACATTTTTTTATTTTATTTTATTTTATTTTATTTTATTTTATTTTATTTTATTTTATTTTATTTTATTTTATTTTATTTTATTTTATTTTATTTTATTTATTTATTATTATTTTTTTTCATAGCACAGTCCATTCTGGCACTCAGCTTCCTTCTTCTGCTGCCTATGTGAGAGTTGCAATAACCTCTTCCATAACAAGTTATCTTGTCATTTTATCTGTTGCTATAAAGTGTTTTGAGATGCTTTGTATGAAAGATGCTGTATGAAAATGAAATGAATTTTACTGTTCTAGCCTGAAGCAGGTGTTGCACTATGAGTCGATTCCCCTTCTCTCTCCCTTCTAGACTTAGCTGTCATATTTTTAAACAGATGTTACATTTGTATTTTTTTAATGTTATTTATCAATTCAGCACACAAAACAGCTTAGATTTAGCAGTTCTCAAAAACATCCTTTTTAGTAAAGTCTTACTCTCATGAAATAAAATAAAAACTAAAACAAAACTAAAAAGACCCCTGAGAATAATGGACCTGCAAAACCCATTTGCCTCAACAAAAACCTTACAACAAGCCTTCAAGACACAACAAAATTGAAAAGTCACTGATGAAAAGAGACAGTTTAGAGAAAGTCCCTAACAGAACCTTTCTCTTCAGTACATTTACCTTCATAGTTTGTTTTTAAAATTTTCAGTGCTGAGACTTTACACCACGTGGTGATAAAATTTGTCATGTATTTCATAAGTTTATGTGTGGTTTTTTTTGTTGTAGTTTTGTTGTTGTTGTTGTTTTGTTTTGTTTTGATTTTTCTCTTCTCCCTGTAGTTTCACATTTATGAAGTGGTAATGGTGTCAGAGGCTCCTGTAGGACCACCTGAGCAAGCAAAAAATATGAGCAAGGGGACCTCTGTATATGATTTTATGACTGTGAAGTTCTCTGTGAAGTTTGGCTAGTGGCCTAGGCAAAAAGAGTAAGAATGCTTCAGTCAGTACTCACAGTGCCGTCAACCGACCATTGACGGCCAGACTCTAGATTTTCAAGTCATCTGACCAAGAAGGCCTGAGAGGGCTTTTCTCACCTCTCCATTCACATCAGTAGCTTGGAGTTAGACATATGACAATGTAAGGTTTGAAGCTCATATGGTGATTACTCAGGCTAAACTTGCTTCATGGATGAAAGACAAGAAGACAAGAATCTGAAGACAAGAATGTATTACTTCTCTGAAACCATTATTAGTTTTATCAATGGTTTCAGTGGAGCCAGTATTTCATCACAGTTTACCAGTGCTTTCAGGAGTTAAAATATTCACACACACAAATTAAAACAAACAAACAAACAAAAACATATAAAAAGCTTCCAGCAAAAATCTCAGTATGAGCTGATCATTTGCATTAAAACTAGTCACCCTCACTTGCAGGAGGGAAAGCTGAAAAATCGGTAGGAGCTTCAGACATTTGAAGGACTAAGAATAAGGCAAACTAGAAGATTCCAGAGAGCTGTACAAGGAAAATTTATCAGTGACACCTGTGGAAGAGATCTGACAATTCTGGTGTCACCCTATCTGCTACATTCATCTTCTCCTTTGCTCATTTCATTAACTTTACAGACTGTTTTCTTTCTTCAAAAAGTCACTTATCACTTGTTTCGCATCTGGAATCCTAATACATTTTAATATTACACTTTTTTGTCATGTTAAATCATTGTGAAATCACAAATGCAGGATTATGGCTTTAGGTGGGATGATGTGATGATTAACTCTTATAGCTCTCTATATTGAGAGAGCAGGCAGAATTTAGCTATCCATCTTTTGGCTTCATGTAATGGGTTAACATGGTAAAGGGAAGTTTGGGACAAGTCCTGTCTGTCTCCACTTTTGTGTTTCCCACCCATAAGAGAAAATCAGAGTCAAATATTTGCCTGTTTCAGAGCCCTGCTAAGGGCTTTCAGTGAGATGGTTTCACAACGTTTAATGTATTTAGTAAGGCAACAGAAAGATTCAGAATTGCTGTTCATAAATACACTTACTGCAATAGCTCAAATATATGATAATAGTGCTAGCAAAATGCTATCCTGGGTATTCATCACCAAAAGATGAAGGCTTAGAGATTATCAAGGTGTCTCTGTCTTGGTGGAGGAGAAGGAGCATAGCCTCTTCTAGGTTTCCAAATTATTCTTTATCCCCTCCAGTCTTCTTTTTTCTGCACTCTATTTTTTTTTCCTAACACTAAAATTTAAACTCTAACTCCTGACACTGTTTTATATCCTAACCTTACCTGTTCCTCCCCTGTAGTGACATTTAACATGATTTGGGTGGAGTTGAGTCCTATACTCATGTATGTTTAGCATATACTTTATTAAGATCATTATCATATTTGCGGTTTTAACTTTAATATTCATTTTACAAATAGTGAAGCAAAAGATTTCAGTCTGGGCACCATGGACTTCAAGATTCTGTTCTGCCACCAAAACAGGGCCATCCCACCAACCAAAGACTCCCTCCTTTGGCAACCTCTCAAAACAAGCCTGGGGACCCTGTGGTAGTTTTACTCAGGTGGGCAGCTGAGCTTAACCACAGCTGCCCTCTCACTACCTCTCCTCAAAGGAAAAGGAGAAGATATGATGCGAAGGGCTCAAGGGTTGAGATAAGGATGGGGAGATAGCTCAACAATTATCGTGACAGCAAAAACAGATTCAGAGTAGGGAGACAGTAAGATTTATTGCCTATTACTAACAAGCTAGAAAAGTGAGAAACAGAGGAAAGAAACCAAAAACCATCTTCACCCCATTCACCCCCTTCCACCTCCTCCCCCCCCGAGCAGTGCAGGGGAACTGGGAATGGGGGCTGCGGTCAGTCTATAGTGGTTTGTCTCCACTGCTGTTCTTGGTCACTCTCTGCCCCTGCTCCACGTGGGGTTCCTCCCACGGGATGCCGTCCTTCCCGAACTGAGCCTGCGGGGGCTGCCCACAGGCTGCAGCTCTTCAAGAACTGCTCCCACATGGCTACGTACCATGGGGTCCACCCATCAGGAGCAAACTGCTCCAGCACGAGTCCCCCACAGGCGGCAGCTCCCCCCAGACCCCCTGCTCCTGCGTGGGCTCCTCTCCACGGGCTGCAGCTCCGGCCCGGGGCCTGCTCCTGCGGGGGCTCTCCATGGGCCGCAGCCTCCTCCAGGCCACATCCACCTGCTCCACCGGGGGCTCCTCCACGGGCTGCAGCGTGGAGATCTGCTCCGTGTGGGACCCGTGGGCTGCAGGGGGACAGCCTGCTCCACCAGGGGCCTCTCCACGGGCCGCAGGGGAACTTGTGCTGCGTGCCTGGAGCACCTCCTGCCCTCCTGCTGCACTCACCTTGGGGGCTGCAGGGCTGCTTCTCTCTCAGTTCTGAGTCCACCAGGTCCCTGTCTCCTAGCTGCTGGTGGTTTTGTTTGTTTGTTTGTTTTTTTCTGGCTCATTGGCTTGGCTCTGGCCAGTGATGGGTCACTTTTGGAGCCAAGTGAAGGTGTCTCTTATCTGGCAGTTTCTGGACTCTTCTCACAGAGGGCACCTCTATAGTCCCTGTGCTACCAAAACTTTGCCATGTAAACCCGTATTAGCACCAGTTAGAGAACTGTGGTGATCCTTTCCAGGAGTACAGAAAGAGTATATATATAAACCTAGGGCTCCAAGAGTACTGCTAAGCTCTCTGCCATGAACTACTGCTATGTAAGTAGTTGCCCTCCTCACCTTTCCCACCCATAATGTGATTTTCATAGAATGAAAATTCAGACGTAGGAAAGACGGAACCCAATCGTATCTTTTGTCTTGTACTATATCTTTTGGGGAGGAGAAGACACTCTAGCCTACACCTGCAGGTCAGTTTAGAAGGGACCAAAGATAGCACTGGCAGATTTGAGGAGGCATTTTACAGGAGCAGAGGACTGCAGGTGCCAGTTTGTCCTTGCTCTGGCGGATGGCTTGGTGCTGACTAAGGCTCTCGAGGTTATGTACAGTTTGCCCTCAAAATATGAGTTGTTAGAAGATTGTTTTACCTGCAATCTAAGCCATTTTCAGAAAGATTTATGCTCTAAATAAACTCTTCACAGTGCTTGGGCTATTTTGTTAGAAAAGCTTAAAGTGGTAAAAGTATATTTTGGTTTAAAATAAGCTAAAATAGTTTTCTCTATTTAAAACAGAAACATCTAAATCAAGGAAAATAAAACGTTGCTTCACAATGAGGCTTTTTTTTTTTTTTTTTTTCTGGCTGCTTTTAATATCTTAGTATGACAGTTTTAAACATCAGACAAAAAGCCAGCAAACCAAACTTTCAGACTTTCAGAATGGAGAGGACTGGGAAGAAACAATTGTTCCAGCAGTATTCTGCAGTATTCTACTTCACTTAAACAGTTGTTTTGAATTCATGCCTGCATAGATACTTATATATCTTATATGTATACCTATAGGAAAATCAAAGCCCAGAAAAAGACAATTTATTCAGAGAGATCTCATTTTTTGTGAAAACTTCGTGAAGGCTCTAGTTCATCCCACAGCACACTACTGTAGGTTTTAAAGTTTCAAAATATTTCAGAGAATGGAAAATCTCTTTTCCACTCCTGCCTTACTTGATGCCGTATTTTCAGGTGTTCTTTGGCACCTCTAGCATTAACAGAACGTGATACTTTAACATTGCCATCTATCAACTGAATAAGGGCAGAGGCCTTAATTAGGATATGCCTCAATTTATCTTGCTAAAAAGCCAGAATTACATACACAGAAAATCTCTCAGAAGATGTATGAATATAAAGGAGACTTATGCAGATAACTGGATAAATTCAGTAGGCAAACCATGAGTCTGTGTTTTTTCTAGTGTGAAAGGAGATCAGGTACATGCAGTCATGATTGCAGAACATTCATCTAGAACCATGTTCAGTGAACTTATTTGTTTTTCAATCAGCCAAATACAATCTGTAATATTTGATTTATTTATTTTTAATCTGACTTAAAGGTCAAGTATTAAATAATGTTAGACCTCTGCCAGTCTCAGGTCAGAGGAAACCCGAGGTTGTAATATATAATAAAGTGGAGACATAGTCAAAGATGCGAGGCAGAGACAAAACCAGCTGAATTATGAGCAAGTGAATAGGGAAAGAGAAATTTGATGTTATGGTACAAACAAGTGAATTGAAAGAAATGCCTTCAGACAGTTATGGCATTTATCTGAGAATTTATCTGAGAAAATGAAACCATGACCCAAAAAAAAAAAAAACCAGGCAAAAAAAAATCTGGTGAGACAACCATATTTAAAGAATTAATTGCCTGGAAAAAATGATCTGTTTTTTCTTCCTTTCTCCCTATGCTTCTTCCCCAGTCTGATAAAGCCCATTGAAACAAACAAAACAAAACAAAAACAAACAAGAACAACAGCAAACTCTCATAAATCTGAAATGAACAGTCAAAAAGCAGTTATTTAAAATGTTCAGAATCTGAAAGGTCAGTCTCTTTACCAACTTTACACAGAACCTGGCCTTAGAAGACACTTGGAAAACAGTCCTGCAACTTGTCATGGTATTGTTTTCTGCAGCTGAACATCATTATCAGATAAAGACATCTTTTCCCAATGAGTTCTTGTCAAGGCTGTGATGTTGCCTGCAGTGACTACAGCTTTATTGTAAACATCACAGGAAAGTGAAATGTGTGGTCTT
This sequence comes from Anser cygnoides, assembly GCF_040182565.1. NCBI lineage: Eukaryota > Metazoa > Chordata > Aves > Anseriformes > Anatidae > Anser > Anser cygnoides. The sequence goes on from NC_089873.1 coordinate 199,091,075, forward strand.
AAAGATGTGTTCTTATGAATATAGTCATGGTTGTTCTGAGCATATGCTGTATATCCAAAGGACATCTGTGATGAATATCTCCCAGGTGATAATTGTATAAAGGACCCTCTGCTCTGAAAGGAACAGCTCCATCACTGAAAGTAAAGAATGTAAAATGCTTGTAATGATACTTTATTCTGACATAGCACCTTTGTTCTAAAGATTTCAGGCATTTTACTAATTTCAATAATATTTACTTCTATGTAAATAACATAAAAATATTTTTTTCAATAAAAATATTTACTGAAAAAATGGCAATAGAGCTCTAGATATCTTTTTTCTTGAATAAAGCAGTACTGTACCAGGCCTAAGCCTGTGTCCAAGACATTGCTGAAAACTCTCTTTGGAATTTCAGAAAAAATATAATAAGTTTGAAACAGATCATGAGAGACAGAGGCTGTTGCCCTCTTCACTTGCTCGCTTGCCAGAGAAGTAAATCCCTTCTACAGAATAACTGAGGTATTCAGTGTTGTCAGCAGTCATATTACAAATGTTGGTATATGATTTCTTTTTCTAGGAAAGTTCATGTAGTTGTATGCTTAGTTAAAATATTCATCTTGATAGTGTAACTCAAATGTATGTTATAATCTCAATATTCATGATGGAAGAACATAAGAATTGAATTCATATAAACATCTTAAACCTCTTTAGTGTATTGGAAGGATGCTGCTTTTAGCTGATGAAAATACCATTGCTGAAAAAAAATGTAGAGATAAAATGAGACTTTGGAGGTATAATTTCATTCATTTAGAATTTGTCCTTTCTGAAGATAGGATGTAGGACTTATCCAGCTTGATATAGTGTAGTAAGTGTCACATTCCTTCAGTATCAGCAGCAGAGCAGACACCACAAAGGTCCCAGGAAACAAAAAGAAGTCTTTCACTTTTCCTTCCTCCCTCCCCCTTCCTTCTTTCTCTTTTCTGTTCCCTCTCTCCTTCTCTCTTCCCTTTCTTCCCCTTCCTTTCCTCTTTCCCTTTCCCATCTCTTTCTTCCTTTTCTCTTCTCCTTTTCCTTCCTTTTCTTCCTTTCCCTTCCCCTTCATATTCAGACAGTGACTTTAAGTTAATTGCTCAGGTGAAAGTTTAACAAGCTATTTGTGTTTTCTTTGTTTCAGGGTCACAACCACACACTCAGAGCTGTCTCTGCCCTCTTCCACCCCTCAGCTCACTTCTGCTTTCTGCAGCTCTCTGCTTCTCCTCAGCCATGCACCAAGCTCCATTTTCAACCCATCACAAACCAGTTGTTTCTCAGGTGAGCAGTGTTACCTAAACTAGTACTACTACAATACTCTTTTCAGACAGCTGCCAATAGCTTGTCTCTGTCTGATTTCTATCCATAGTGTTTGTTTTAGCAATGAGGTTAAACACATAAGCTTTTTTTTTTTTTTTTCTTTACATTTATGCAACTTTCTTTTTATCCTAACAGGGATACGAGGCTTCCATGAGTTTCCTTATTCACATTCCTGGCAAGGAATGGTCTTTGCTCAGTGTTCAGAAGATGAAATGAAAAAAAAACTACAACAACAACAAACCACCTTCAGCCCCAAAACATCCTTTTGTAGTATTTTCAGGCAATTCTTCTATCAAATTCGAGCTAGCAGAAAGTGTAAGTCATCTGAGAAAGACAAGTTCGCCTTACTTTTACAGGTATCCAGGTGTGTGAAATAGTAAGGATGTGATAAAGTCCTGTTCTGGTCCAAACAATCTACATGTGTCTCATGTTACAGGTGATGCTCTGATGATGAGTGTCTTTCTCTTTTTCTTTACTCTCTACTTTTCGGCAATTTTCTATCCTCCCTCTTTCCTAAACATTAGCCTTCCACAGAATGGCCAAATATCTGATATCAGTAGTGATTTCAGATGAAAGGGGAAAATGTCATATCTAGTTCTAAAACAGAGTTTTTATACCTTGTTCTTGTGGTCACTGCCTATTAAGGTGGTTTACGTGTTACATTTTTAAAGAATTTACCAATGTTTATTTTTCTGTTAGACAATGCTGAAGAAGTTCACAAAGATTTTCTGTGAATTCTACATCAAAAATTGTACAGAAATTTTCCTCTGGTTATTTTTAGAATTGACAGATTTGAACTTACCTGCTCAACAGTATATAATTTTGTGAACTGTTGTCTTATCTTCCAGACAGGATATCTTTGATAGATGCTGAAGTTTTGAGATTTACTGTTAGCAGAATTCTTTTTTTTTTTTTTTTAATTATTATTTTTTTCCTTGCAATATTTCAACCTTGGAAGATCTCATATCAAACATTTCAAGACAGAAAAAAAAGCTTATTCAGTGTTTTAAAATATAAATAAAGTAACAGACATTTTCTACATAGTCTTTTAAAGAAAACAACTATTAAATTATCCTATGACTTTCGTCTAAGATTCCTGTCAAACTCTTTTTAGGCTTTCTATCACTCTTTTTCAACTCAATGCTTTCTGTGTGTGAAAGGAAGAGATGATCAACATTAAATACAAACAAACAAACAAAAAAAACCTTTGAAAGTACAGTACAAACTTATTTGTGTGATATCAGGATCTCAAATTGTAACCTTGTCTGCTCTTTAAAAGTCTAGTTTTTAGTGACAAATGCCAAGTTCTGCAGTCTTGGACATTTATGGATAACAACTGCATAGAACTGCACCACATATTGCTCCACTTGTGAAACTTCAGGTGCTACTTGATTTTCAGAACAGGATGGAACAGTGTCCAAAATTTTTAAAAACTTCCTCACCGATAACTGTGTTGATACTTTAAATTTATTACACAGTTTTAGTAAACAGTGTCCAAAATTTTAAAAAAATTTCTCACCATTAACTGTGTTGATACTTTAAATTTATTACAGTTTTAGTAATAAATTAGCTCTTCTGCTGAATCCTTATATATATCCATCTTGCTCTGTTGGGGATGGATAATATTCTATTCAGGGCTGAGCTCTGCAAAGAAGTAGGTGGAGCTGAAGTCCCCTAATTCAGGATAACGAGGGAAAAAGATGCAGATGAGGGCTGGGACCTGAGACTAAATGAGAGAGTCCAGAATAGTGCTGAAATCAATATTTATTTATTTATTTATTTAAAATGATATAAACTACTGGGAATCTTGCCATCACAATCTTGAAAAATCAAAAATATATATTTTTGAAAAAAAATATATTGGGAAGACTACTATAGAAGTAAAAGTGCTTATATTTTCGAATCATAGAGCATAATCGTTTCCTTAATCATAGAGCATTTCTGATAAAGTGTTATTTTAATGTATAGAAACATGCTAAAGCATGTTTCCCCTAAGAAGGGAAAAGGAAAAGAAAGACTAGGGAAATTTCAAATTGTTAAAGTTTAAATTTCCCATCTTAGTCAAAATAAAACAAGAATTTTATACCCCTGCCAAAAAAAAAGTCCAGTGAAAATGAGTGATTTGTCAATAAAAATTTTCCAAATATGCCTCTGTGTCTGCATCTCTGTTTAAATCAAGGGTAATAAAAGACAACTTGAAATGGTAAAATTTTTGCAAATTTTCAGAGATATTACCTTTGTTTCACATTTTTCTCCCTTTTTTCATTAAAAAAATGAAGTATTTGTAAACAAAATGTAATATTTTGCTTTGATTTGACCTGGTTGACTTGTTCTTACAGACCTGCTTGTGCATAACACCATGCATTATTCAAAAATCAGTACCAGGGATAGTACTTCAAAAACATCTACATTGGAGAAGTTCTTTTTCTGTTGATAATTCAGATATGTGAGATACCTTGTTCAGGATACCAAGATATAACAGAAAAGCTTTAAAACCTTCCCCTACTGGGAGCTTTGAAATAATGTGGTACTGTAGTAAATATTTATTTCTTTCCAGAAATTTGAATGTTAATTAACTTTCAGTATTTTATGGTTCATAATTTTTTGTCTTGCAAGTGCCAGTCACTTGTTTACTCTTACAGAACTGAGCTGGCTGATATTGGCATAAAAATGAATTATTGTATCATGTTAGCATAAGGAGCAGTATTTACGAGATGAGTGTATTGTCAGCTACACTTGCCAAAATGACTGACCAAAGTCACTCAGTGCACAGCTGGACACAACAATCTCGGTTTTATCATGTACTGGTTTTAGGTTGAAAATACTTGAGGTTTCTCTGATCTCATGTTTGCCTCAGACATAGTCCTAGAACTAGAAAAAGTAGAAAAAGAATCCTGCAAGAAGGCAATCAGAGCTTTGCTGACAAATCAGCTATAGTTTTATTAATACGGTCATTCCCTTGTTAATTCCAAATGTTGAGTTACAAAAATCAAAGTTTACATGCACTTTTCATTTGGAAGTTTCAGAGTTCTGTGCCAATAAGTTTAAATGTATCCATTTTGTACAGATTGTTTTTATTAAGAGCTATTTATGTTGATCTGCAAATTACCTTTTAGATACCTTGCAAATTTTAAAGGCAGCTGTAGTCATACAAAAATTAAACATCATTAACCCTAAACTTCTTATGAAGCTGCCCTCATCAAGCTACCTACTGAATAACAACTTGTCAGGCAGTAGTATTTTGCTGCCCTATTTTCGCTTTTACTGGAAGAGGCCTGGATAATTTAGCCTGTTGTTTAAATCTTATCAGCTATAAAGGAAGCCAGAAGTTTGGCATTTTGGGGGCTATTCCTAATGCGCCATGGATTTCTTTCATAATAAGTTAGGCTAAAGCTTTTCTCCATTGAAATTATTTATCAGACCTCAAAACTAGAGCTCAAGTACCACTGTAAATCTGCTGACACTTCAACACATACAGCAACTGCAAGCAGTCTGTCCAGATCAACCATTGTAATTACATTACATCTAATGACTGCTCATTAAGAAATTTAAAGGAAAAGTCTCTTGTTCTAGACAGAATGCTCTAAAACATCCTATAGTATTAAATATGTATGTGTATAAATGCATAGTATAATTTTTATGTACAGATATATGTATGTATATACATACACTGGAAAGTGATATCAAGAAACCAGAAAATACGAAGTATGTCACGTATATATAACCAAAATGTACTTCATTAATGACTGACTTTCAGCCTCAGGAAGTAAAGTCAGAACTATACAATAGCTGTCAGATCTTTCTTTCACTTTATGTCTTTTAAAGGTCTCTGAATGATGGAAAATGATTACTGTTGTGTTGATTGCTCTTCTCCTTTCAGTTGCCCATTTAAATTCAGTAATATTATACCTGTTTGTACTTGCTACTTGAAATAGGAGCATTTCTATTCTGCTTTGCCTCTTATTACTTTCCAGTATTCTGGTAAAGCTGAGAATTCTCAATTGACAAGTCCCATTGTGCTCAGTTCCCCATAAACCTCCAGTAAGACGTATCTTCCCCACCTCCAGCTTCATAAACTAAATGACAATCTGGAAAAAAAAAAAAAGTTGGATAAAATATCTTCTATGATTTGCACATAGGGAACATAGGGAAAAAGGTTAGCAGAAGGAATATGTGATTCCTTGGCGCACACACAGCCAAATCAAGAACTGGCTTTAGATCTATTTTCCTCATGTCATCATTATAAGACCTTCTAGCCTACCTTTGATTTAACTTTCTTTTATACTTTCTCCATGCACCTGCTGTTCGATATCAGGGGTTCAGATTCTATGGAATGACAAGGTGAGCATACAAATGTGCAAGGTTGTAGATGTAACCGAGATAATTAACATGGATAGGCATGCTCAGCATATTTTTACTCTTTTTTTTTTTTTTTACTTCACAGATAAGGTCTGTCTTGCCTTTGAATTTAAGAAGAGGCACTATGTAGTATTCCTGCTTCAATTAATTGATGAATACATTCTCCCCCCTGAGTTTCTTATATGTCTAGAAACCTGTCACGATGCAACCTAAATATTCAAAATAAGGAAGATAATAAAGAGACAAGGAGAAGAAAAAAAAAAAAAAAGAAAAAGAGGAGCTAGTTGATATGTGTCAGTTACAGTATTTGTATTCTGAATTTATTCTTCTAACCTTGTTTGAAATCCTAGAGAAACTGGGAGTTTCAGTTAAAAGTGACCCTAGGCAGTTTCAACTCACATGATGATTGTTTGCTCAGAAGTTCACTAAAGGTCTATTTGACTGTGGCATTATTACAGAAGGTTACATTTTTTCAAAGATGAACTGATATTGAACAATTTCTACAATTTAGTGGGTAGAAATAAGCTCTCTATCAGTATCAAACAGACTTTTTTTTTTGACTTATTTGTCTTGAATTATTTCATTGCTTTTTTGTTTGTTTGTTTTTATCACTATTTCCTGAAGATTTTACGCAAAAATGCCACATTTTTCTCAATAATATAGAAATGTCCTTAGTTAGAGTACAGCAAAACTGCAATAGATTATAATATCCTATGTCATTCTAAGTTTTTTAATTTTCCAGTGTGAAAATCTGGGTCCAAACACAGCAACAAGTAATTACTATTTTCAAAGTATCTGGAAACTAAATAGTCTACAGGTCCATTGCACTGGAAACTGAACATGTATTTAAATATGTAAGTTTCTGATTTGTTACAACTTGAAAATGTGAGAAAATCATCCAAAGAATGAATTTAAACACGAAGTTATAAAAGAAAAAAGAAACAAAGGGGAAAAAAAAAGTTTGTTTAACATTATATTCTCTTTTAGAATAGTACTGCAGTTCTTTTTTTTTTTTTTTTTGGCAAAAGCTGAGAGATTGTTCTGACCAACATTTGATCCTGTAAAAGGTATTTCCTTTTTTTTTTTTTTGTCAAGAATATGCAATGTTACAGAGGTATGAAAGTTGTTGTAAGTTAAAAAGTTGCTGGCAAGTTGAAATCTTAAGATTTGCCATAGCTCGTCTGCTGAGGGTTCTCCACTGAGCCTGAGCAGACTGACAAGTCCTAAACATGATACTATGTGTAGAGCTACTGCAAGAAAAAAAATAATTATACATATATATATATGTTATGTTATATATATACACATATAATTGGTGTCATTCTCATTTGGCAATAAAGCTTTTATTTTTCAAAATTTTTTGTGATGAATTCCCATATCCAGAAACCCAGTTGCCGTACCACAAGCAAAACAATGCTTTGGTGGACTGCAGAAGAACTTGGCTGGAAAAAGGAAAACCAAGTTCTGCTGGTACTTTGTCTAAAGGCAACAATTCATACGAAATATCTAACGGGGAAAAAGAACACCTAAAAACAAACAAACAAAAAAAAAAACCAGATAGTTATATCAGTGCAATACTTCTTCCTGCTTCATCATCAGAAAGAATAAATAGAAACATTTGTACCACTTTTGCTATTCTACCTATAGTTTTTATACCTGCATAATGTCCTATTGTATTTTTTGTCTTTCTTAAGTAAATAGCCCAAGATGCTCCAAACTTCTCCGCAGAAGTTGTAATGCCTGTCTCAGATTTAGAATACAGTGCTGTAACACAAAATACTAGGTCTTTTGTGTAATAGCAATGAAGTATTTGTGGTAATATTTCCTATTGTTGTTCCTTATTAATCACAGTGTTTTGTTTGCTTTTTCAGCTGCTACTGAAAGCTCAGTTTGCAAAATGGCTAAAAGCATAGTCAGTGGGATGAGCTGTGGAAAAGGATGCTGAGTAAGGTCTGGATTTAAACCAACCAAACAACCAAACAAAAACAGAAAGGACAAAATACCTTTGTTCCATACCACCACAAAGGGTTTACACATATATTTAAGGTTACGTAGAATCACAGAATCATAGAATCATATAGGTTGAAAAGACCTTCCAGCTTCTTAAACTCTGACAGGCTTGGTGCAGTGACTACTTCCCTGGGGAGCCTGTTCCAGTGTGCGACCACCCTCTTGGTGAAGCACCTCTTCCTGATGTTCAGTCTAAACCTCCCCTGCCTCAGCTTGACAACATTCCCACGGGTCCTGTCACTGTTGATTAAGGAGAATAGATCGGTGCCTGCCCCTCCACTCCCCCCTCATGAGGAAGCTGTAGACCACGATGAGGTCTCCCCTCAACCTCCTCTTTTCCAGGCTGAACAGGCCAAGTGACCTCAGCCATTTATCTTACGTCTTTCCCTCTAGTCCCTTAACCATCTTTGTAGCTCTCCTCTGGACATTCTCCAACAGTTTTACATCCTTTTTGTACTGTGGTGCCCAGAACTGCACAAAGTACTCGAGGTGAGGCCACACCAGCGCAGAGTAGAGTGGGACAATCACTTCCCTCGACCAACTAGCGATGCCGGTCCCACCATGGAACCATGTCTCTTAGTGTCATGTTCACGCTTCTCTTAAATACCTCCAGGGATGGTAACTCCACCACTTCCTTGGGCAGCCTGTTCCAATGTTTGAACACCTTCTCCATGAAGAAATGGTAATATCCAGTAATATACAATAATATCTAATATCCAGTCTAAACCTCCTCTGGTGCAAGTTGAGGTCATTTCCTCACTTCTATCACTCATCACCTGAGGAAAAAAAAAAAAACAAAAAAATGACACCCTTCTTCCTGCAGCTTCCTTTCAGCTAGTTATAGAATGATGAGGTCTCCCCTCAGCCTCCATTCTCCAGACCAAACAACCCCAACTCTCTCAGCTGCTCCTCAAAACACTTATTTTCTAGTCCCTTCACCAGCTTCATTGCTTTTCTCTGCACACACTCAGGCAACTCAATAGCTTTCTTGTAGTGAGAGGCCCCAAACTTAACACAGTACCCAGAGTGCAGTCTCACCAGTGCCAAGTACAGCGGGACAATCACCTCCCTAGTCCTGCTGGCCATACTATTTCCGATGCAGACCAGGATGCAGTTGGCCTTCTTGGCCACCTGGGCACACTTCTAGCTCATGTTCCATCAGCTGTTGGCCAGCATCCCTAGGCCCTTTTCTGATGGGCAGCTTTTCACCCACTCTTACACAAGCCTATACCACTTCATACATGCATGACTAAAATGTAAAACACATCACTTACTCTTGTCCAATGTCATGTGATTGGATTCAACCCATTGGTCTAGCCAGATCCCTCTGCAAAGCCTTGCTTCCCTCAAGCAGATCAACAGTCCTACCTAATTTGGTATCATCTGCAGACTTACTGAGGGCACATTCAATCCTCTTATTAAAGATCATTGATAAACATGTTAAATAAAACTGGCCCCTATACTGTGACCTGAGGAGTGGCACTAGTGACTAGCCACCAGCTGGATTGAACTCCATTCATTATGACTTTTTGAACCTGGCCATCCAGCCAGTTCTTCACCCAATAAACCATACACCTGTCCAAGTCATGAGCAGACAGTTTCTCCAGGAGAATACTGTGGGGAAGAGTGTCAAATGCTTTACTAAAAATTGATGTAAACAACATCCACAACCTTTCCCTCATCTACTAAATGGGTCATCTTGTCATGGAAAGAGATCACGTTTGTCAAGCAGGATGTGCCTTTCATAAACCTGTGTTGGTTGCTTCTCATCACTCAATTGTCCCCTATGTGCTGTGAGATAACAGTAAAGATGATCTTCTCCATAACCTTTCCTGGTACCGAGGTTTGACTGACAGGCCTGTAATTCCCTGTTTCCTCCTTCCTGCCCTTCTTGTAGACTGGAGTTACATTTGCTAACCTCCAGTGAACTGGGACTTCCCTGTTTAGCCAGGACTGCTGGTAAATTCTTGAAAGTGAGCATTTCCACCGCAAGGTGAGCACTTCCACCAGCTAATTCAATACCTTTGGGTGAAAGTCTGGCCCCATAGATTTATGAATATTCAAATGATGTAGCAGATAACCTATAGTTTCCCATTGGATTATAGGCACTTAATCTCACTCCCTGTCACTGTCTTTAAACACAATGATCATGAGATGATAAAGTTCTTGATTGTTGGTGAAGTAAGAAAAGTGATTAGCAGAACTGCTGCCTTGGATTTCCAGAAGGGCAAACTTTGGCCTATTTAGAAACCTGGTTGAGAGAGTCCCTTGGGAGGTGGCCATGAAAGTTAAGGAGTCCAGGAAACCTTGGTACCCTGGGAACAATCGGCCTTACTAATAAAGACTGAGGTAAAAAAAGACATTAAGTACCTCAGCCTTATCTTTATCTTTCGTCACTACATTTCAGATCCAATAAAGGATGTAGATTCTATTTAATCCTCTTTCTGCTGTTAATGCATTTATAAAAGCGTTTTTTATTGTCATTTACTCTACTAACCAAATTGAGTTCCAGTTAGGCTTCAGCCCTAATTTTCTCCCTGCACAACTTGACAACAGTGCTGTAGTCCTCCTGTGTTTACTGCCTTCTTCCAGAGTTTAGAAACTCTAATTTTCTTCCTGAATTCCAGAAGAAGCTCTCTGTTCAGACAGTCTGGTCTTATCCCCTGTCAGCTTGATTTTTGATGCATTTGGACAAACTTTAGGATTTCACTCATGAAGAAGGTCCAGCCTTCCTGGACTGCTTTACCATTCATGGCCACTTCCCAAGGGACTCTCTCAAACAGTTCTCTAAACAGGCCAAAGTTTGCCTTCTGGAAATCCAAAGTAGCAGTTCTGCTAATCACTTTCATTACTTCACCAAGGATCAAGAATTCTATCATCTCATGAGCATTGTCTTTAAAGACAGTGACAGGTCTAGTGGAACATCTTCCCTAGTTGGCTCACTAACCACCTGTATCAGGAAGTTATCCTCCAAAGACTCCAGGAATCTCCTTGACTATATACTCTCTGCTGCACCGTATTTCCAGCAGACATATGGGAAGTTCAAGTCCCCCTTGAGAAAAAGGGCTAGTGATTGTGAGACTTCTCATAGCTGCTTGCAGAATTTACTTCTTCAACCTGTTTGGGTGTTCTATAGCAGACTCCCTCTGTAATATCAGCCTTATTGGCCTTTCCCCTGACTCTTACCCAGAAACGCTCAACCATTTGATCTCCATCACCCAGCTCCATGTAGCCAAGGAATTCCCTAACATACAGGGCTATGTATGTGAGCATATGAATGCCTTTGATGACATAGGTTAAGAATATAATGAAGTGTTTTCTGAACTAAATTCACTAGGGCAAGAACTGAATGGAAAAAGACTGAAAGACTGGAGCCCTAAAAAGATCACTTCTTGGAGTAATATTTTTAAGACATTTATTAAAACCTTTCAATTTGTGATAATCAGGGAGACTTTAAATATGTATATTCAAACCCTATTGAAAGTAATTAGTATTCTCATATCAAATTATCAAATTTCATCTCCTGTTCCCTCTTCCAAATAATACATTTAATTCCTGAAGTGAGCTCCATTTCAGGCTTTACTTAGTAAGAATAACAGAGCTTTTTTTTTTTTTTTTTTTTTTTTATTATTTCCCACATAATTCTTTCATCTGCAGCAAAGATCAATCAATTGGTGTTACATTACTTCTGATACTGTTACCATATCATTCTGTAAAAAAAAAAAAAAAATTAATAATAAAAATACAACAAGCTTTGAACAAGGCTGTAAGTCCTCTTGTTCAATTAGTTTCACAGAGATAATGGTTAATGAGATCAGGAAGTGTTTGGGCAAGGGAATAGCTCAAGGGAATTATTCATTTGAATAGAGTAAGGGGCATATCTAGGGCTATCTACATATTCCTTTCAAGGCCACCTCTTTTTTCTTTTTGAAGATGGAAAAGTGCTTTACTTTGAAATTTGTTAAGACAAATGTCTTTCAGAGGCTGCAGACTTGATCAAGAAAGGCAGGAAATCCCTGCATATTTTATTTGTATTTTGTTGTTTGAATTGCAGTTATTATTGGTCCTGACCAATTTCATTTACAGTATTTTTCCTGCACTTCAGAGTACTCTGTACTTTTAAAAACCATCTGCGTGCTCACTACACTCATATGATAATTCAGGTAGGAATAGATCTCAGGAGGACTCTAGTCCAGTCTCCTGCTCAGAGTTTGCTATGTGTTTGGACCAATTTTTACCCAGCCCTATCTTAAAAACCTCAAAGGATGGAGACTGTACCTCTCTCAGCAATCTATGCCATGGCTTAACAGTCCTCATGGGAAAATTTCCTGTCTGAACCTCTCATGTTTCAACTTGTGCCCATTGTCTCTCCGTGCCATGAAACATTGATCCAACTTCTTGATAACTCATCATAGGCACTGGGGGCTGCTGTTAGGTCCCTCAAAGCCATCTCTGCTCCAGGCTGATCAAGCCCAGTTCTCTGAGCCTCTCCTCACAAGGCAAGTGCTTCAGCACCCGCTGTCTCAGTGGCTTCTCCTGAACTCCCTCCGGTTTATCAGTCTTTCTTGTGCTGGGGGCCCCAAAACTGGGCACTGTGTTGAGCTGTGGTCTAATAAGTACTGAGTTAAGAGCTCATTACCACAAGAAATCCACAGGACAAGAGACTAGCAGTTAGGTTTCAGTAAGAATAAGATGACAGTTCTTGTCACCTTACTCAGATAATTGCGTATCTGAGGATTAGCTTGGTTTGCAGAAAAACAGCTGCACTGCCATATTTTAGCCTGCTCAGCTGGCCTGTTTTCCATGCTAAATACCCTGGTATGAGGTTTTCATATCCTTTCATGGAAAATCTCAAACTTGTGGATTAGTTTTCTAATTTTTTTTTTAAATTTTTTAATTAAGAAAGAAAACTGAGCTTCAGAATATTGAATTGACATAATCCACCTGACACTCTCCTAAGGTGCTTTAAAAAATGTTTTCTACAGAAATCAGTGGAGCCATAGGAACTGAGTTAAGGCTAGCATTTTCCAGATAGCCTAAGATAGTTAAATACCTGTCCTTAGCAGGACCAGGGCTCTCAAGTCCTTGTCATATCTTCATGGAATTTCATGGAAGGCATCTGAAGGTCAACATTCAAAACATTTTCTAACTTGTTACCACTATTCAGACATATTAATTTTTTATTTACGTTATAAAAATCAAAATTTAAAATGCAAGCTTTTTTCTGTTTAGCAAACTACGAGACATAATTAGTAGATATAGTAGGAAAAAAATAACCAAAGGAATGTATGAAATGTAAATAACTGGACTGTGGGATCAATTTCTGTTTGCATCATTTTTATATTAACATTAATCTAATGGTTTGCTCTTGATTTAGTATTCAAGGTGGAGATTGCTACCATGGCCAGAATAACTCTGTTAGGGCATTATTGAAATTCTGAAAAGGGTGATTTGCAGTAAGGGAAACAAATTGTAATTAGAACCATTTGACAAGCAATATATATACACATTTTTTCTTCTTCAAAATAAATATATTTAACGTATTTTGTGTTTGTTAAATAATCTATATGGCACATTCCTCTTTTATGCAATAAACTCTAAAAAAGCTGTGCATTTACTGTTTAGAAGCTTCAAAAACTTTTGTCCATGTTTTCAAATACTTCCAAAAATTATGCTCCTAGTTAGTAAAAAAAAATAAAAAATAATAATCCATATAATCAAAATGGCTAAATGATTGAATACTACATTTTAGAATAAATATTTTAGAAGTGTTTAGACAGCACCCCAAATCAGTACTTTGAATCATAAAGACACTTTGGGCCTCCATTTTTTTTGTCATACTTTGCAGTGTAGTCAAGACAGACTAATGCAAGACTAATGCAAACATTCATTTTGGTTCTGCGGTGCTCTATGTCCAAGCAGACAGAATACAAAGCAGTTGGGAAGTGTTTGAACTAATCTTATCATGACAGATGTTTAGGAGTACAAGATGCAGTGGTGACATTAGTTATAATACACACAGAATACTCACAAAAACATTGAAACACCTGAAAACTTAAAGGAACATTAGTCATTGATATAATTCTCTGCTTCCAAAATCATTTGTTTCTTATGGTTAACTTAGGAAGCAATAGTCAGCAAATCAGTATCAAGCAATATGTATGTTCTATAACATTTGCCAGTAAATAAATAAATAAATAAATAAAAACCACTTTATTTTAAAACTGAATTCGGACATCGGGTCACTGATAAATGCTTTTAGAGTCTAGTCTTCACTTTTGATGTTCAGCTTAACTGGAGAACCATAAGACTCCTGCATTTACCGTGCCATATACTGTTACAGCTGTAAAGAAGCCTAAATACTCTAAGATCTCCTTGGATAGTTACTGTTAAAAAAAGGAACAGTACACTTCTCTTAATGAAATCAGTATTCTAATTTTGGTTTTCTTAATTAAGTATTAAAAAAGAAGAGTTACATATAATTTAGATGACTGCTTATCACAAGGATTCCTCTGCTTACATAATGAAAACTTTTAGGATATGCTTAACAGCTTTGAATTACTGAATTATCAAAAAAGAAAGTTCTGAAGTATATCCTACCCCTGCAAGATTATTCTTGCTTTCATGACTGATCTGCTAGCCATAACTGTTGTAAAATAGAAAAAGCTGCATTTTTCTCAATATGCTTCTTTCAGTTAGATTATTAATTAATTAATTAATTAATTTATTTATTTATTTATTTTTCTCAGAAATGCAATAGATATGACTTGGATTAGAAAGGTGGTTCACTCCTGTGGAATTTGTATAATATTGCTAGTATGTTATATATATGTTATAATTTCTTCAACTTTACTTATGTCTCCACAACTGTCCCCAAATACTTATATTTATTCAATTTTGATTAAAGTTAAGAAATACATAATATTTCTTTGTACATATATATATAGTATAATATCAATATACTTTGAAATTTCACAAATTGCAATGCATCCTGATGCTGTGGTAGCGGTTAATTTTTTTGTTGAAATATGTCTACCTTAAACAGTCTCCATACCTTCTGTTCTACAGTAGATATAATTTTGGTTCAATTAAAAAATGGATGCCTTTCAAAATTGGTCAACATATTTCAACTGTGATCTTTGTCAATTAAATGTTTTCTTAAAAGGAAAAAATAGTTTGCAATGTAGTCAATTTTTACAAGAGATTAAGGGATAATAACCTTATTTTATGTTATTAACTAATACCTTATTCCTAAATTCTTACGTACCAAAATTTGAAAGGAAAAAGAATGAAAAAAGGCAATTGGAAAGAAAAGGGTAGTCTGTCTTTCCATTAGTTACTAAAAATGTTACTACTGAAAAAGCTCTTTTGTGATAGCTAGGATGGAGGAAATTTTTAGAACTATCAACATTCTAAAAAACTTATCTTTTGGCATGTGAAAATTTCAATCATATTGGACCAAAAGCTTGGGACTACAGAAATAGTTTGGTAGACCACACTTATTGAACACCCTCCCAAGACTGATAAATTTTTCATTAATTGTCTCCCAGAGTTCCAGATGGCTGTATATGTTATGATTCATAGTTTAAGTATTTGAGATCCATGAAGCAAGGAAAACAACAACAACAACACAGAAGTTTGTAAAGGAATGATCCGTTTAACCATTTTGCTCCAAGAGAGAACATGAGAACTATAGATTTATATAAAGCAATGCACTTTTTATTTTATTTTATTTTATTTTATTTTATTTTATTTTATTTTATTTTATTTTATTTTATTTTATTTTATTTTATTTTATTTTATTTTATTTTATTTTATTTTATTTTATTTTATTTTATTTTTTTTATTTTTGTTAAAGATCACTCAGAACAGAAGAAACTAGCAGATTTTCTGTGTTCAGCTTCTTTAATTGTAAGCTACCTTTGTGAGATGAGACTTAACATGACGTAGCTACCCATTCCAGTAAAAACCCTTATCAGTGCAGTTCTTGCCAAACTGAAATACTGCTGTTACTGTGCACTGATGGCCTGATCCCACACTTCAGGTTGGGAAGTATGCATCTATTTTTGGTTGGATGAACACTACACCTAAACCAGCTAGCTGCTGGCTGTGGTTTCTCTTTCATACACAGAACATTTTCTGCCTTGCCTTGCTATGAACTTTAGTTTGAAAAATTGTGTTTTAGTCATAGAAAGCTCCTATGTATTACAAACTTCCTTCACAGGTCACTTTTTAAAAAAAAGAACAAGCAGTTCTTGGGGTAATCTTTTGTGGGAGGCTTCTTCACGGAAGTATCCCTTCTTCTCTTTATGACATACCATAATGTGGGAACAAATACAGCAAATCAAAATTCTTGAATCACATAATACAAGTCATGCTAAGACACCAAATGGG
Source organism: Anser cygnoides (assembly GCF_040182565.1). Classification (NCBI taxonomy): domain Eukaryota; kingdom Metazoa; phylum Chordata; class Aves; order Anseriformes; family Anatidae; genus Anser; species Anser cygnoides. Next base: position 199,107,167 of record NC_089873.1, read on the forward strand.
AGTTGTAAGCAACAGAAGTTAACAAAAGAAAAAACTTGTGTGCAAAACCTGAGGGAAATTATTTAACTAAGATAACCATATTCCCAAATTATTATAATCTTATAATTAAGAGCCACTGCTTGTTTGGAATCAGCCTGGATAGTTACTTATATGGTCATATTTCTCTGGTTAGTCGACCCTGTTCTGACAAAATATTCTGATAATTATCACAGAAACATATGTCACTGTGTGCAAATTCTGAAATGTATGAAGAAGTAAGACTTAATGCAGAATTTCCGAGCCTGACACTGGGCATAAACTACTTGCAAAAATACATAAATAAAAAAAAGAAAGAAAGAAAGAAAGAAAGAAAGAAGTATCTTTTTATTAAAAAATAGAATCAAATAGAGTCATTTGCGGACTGGAAAATACTTGCTCTCTGGATGTGGAAGAGCTTAATATTTTGTAAAGGTCTTTAGTACACCTATAGAGTACACCTATAATAATTACTACATCTCTTTGGATGCCTAAAACTTTTATGATTTGGAAACTGATGCATAGAACTAGTGCAGAGTGAATATTGGAGTGTACGTTGTAACTTAACATGTCCTAACACTGAAAGGAAAAGTGTCAAATAAAACCAAAACAAAACAGAGCTAATACAAAGCAGACAAAAGAGACAGTACCTATAATTAGCTAAAAAAATTCAGAAGCTTAGTTCACAATTTTATGGGTTCACGAAATAGATCTTTATGTGTGAACTGACAGACAGACACACTGAACAAAATCTTGAGATTGAAAAAAAAGGTAGAAAAATGAAAGAGAAATGCAACAATATAATATCAAAACTTCTCAATATTGTGGAAAATCAAATTTCATTCAAAGGTAGGTGTGGATTTAATGTATAATATTTTTGCATATTGAAACACAAAGTTATAAATATTATGTGTGTTCAGAGAGTTCAGATATTTTCTTCAAGGCTTCCAGTGTGTCAGTATATCAGTTCAAAGTGATGATGTGGGAGCCTGTGTACCTGAATTAGTCTGGAATGTACTTCCACATCTTGATAGTGCTAAATTTGAGATTTAGTGCATATCCAGTTGTTATAGGAAGTTCCTGTCAGTGTTGCTTGGCAATTACCAGGAAAGACATGTGTAAGAACATGCTTGCGGTGTTCCTCTATCACAGTCATTGCAGGATATAACTTGCTTGGAAGATTCCAGAAATTCACCAACTACAGAATCAGAGAATGACAGGATGGTTAAGGTTGGAAATGAGCTCTGAAGGTTATCTGGTCCAGCCCTCTGAGGCGTCCCGAGAGCGGGTTGTCCATCTCCAAGGAAGAAGGCTCCACAACCCCTCTGGGCAACCTGTGCCAGTGTTCCCGTTTGTGCCCATTGGGTCTTGTCCTGGCACTGGGCACTACTGTAAAAAGCCTGTCTCTGTCTACACTGTATCCTCCTTTCGGGTGTTTATTTACAATGATGAGATCTCCCTAAGCCTCCTCTTCTCCAGGCTGAACAGTCACAACTCTCTCAAACTTTTCCTCACAGGAGAGGTCCTCTAGATTGAAGCAGTCATTATTATTTAGGATCACAAACACTCATGACAATGAACACAACTATTTCTGGACATGAGAGAGACAGAAAAAGGTCTTAAACCAGTAATTCATAAATTAATGTTAAACAGCAATAGATCTCTTCCCATGGGTCTCAGCAACAGAACTATTGGAAAAAAATGGCCAAAAAGGCTGGTACAATAAATAAATAAATAAATAAAATAAAATAATAAAATAAAATAAAATAAAATAAAATAAAATAAAATAAAATAAAATAAAATAAAATAAAATAAAATAAAATAAAATAAAATAAAATAAAATAAATGCATTTTTAGGTGCAATATAATAACATAGCCAGCCAGTCAGAAGAGCAGAAGAGGTGATTCTCCTATTATATTTAGCATTGGTGTGGCCTCACCTTATATATTGTGTACAGTTCTGAGCTCAACAATGTAAGAAAGGTACTTGAAAGTATCCAGAGACTTCTGACTGAACTATTCTATTCTATTCTATTCTATTCTATTCTATTCTATTCTATTCTATTCTATTCTATTCTATTCTATTCTATTCTATTCTATTCTATTCTATTCTATTCTATTCTATTCTATTCTATTCTATTCTACTCTACTCTACTCTACTCTACTCTACTCTACTCTACTCTACTCTACTCTACTCTACTCTACTCTACTCTACTCTATTCATTTTGTAGGTTCCTTGGATGGGTGAGTTTTCATTGTGAGTTTTCGTCTAGTTCTGGGGAGATGTGTGAAAAGTGGAAAAGAATCAGCAGGCAATGCTGAGGAGTGACCCCAAGTCCATTTGTCTCACATCCAGAATGTCATATCTTCCATCCATCTTCTGTCTAAAACAAGCATTTTTACTCCTAGAATCTCCTGCATAATAAATGTTTCTCACTAGTCTAACAAAAAGTCTGATAGCTATATGTTCAGAGTAGGAAGAATATCCCTCCAGGAAGGGGAGAAACTTGAACCTGTTTCTGTCTTCCAGTGAAATAATGAAGGTGAGCTGCCTGTGGTGTTTTGGAGTGGGTAGAGGTAGAGGAGGAAAAGGACATAGCATGGCCATTGTTATTATTATGGCCTACACACTTGAAGGCCAATTTGGTGGCAGTATTAAAAATGTGCTGAGACAAAGACATGAAGAAGTTGTTCTAACGATTTAGGCAGACATATGCAGTAAGAGAAATGTGGATACAGAATGTTTCACATGAAAATTCCATAGTAAACCTGCCTAAATAATCTAATCCTTATATTTAATCTGATGAAGCAGAAAGCCAGTGATTGAGCACAGAACAGGGATCAGATATATCAAGCTTAGTGATTTCCCCCTTGAATCATTCTTTTTTTTTTTTTTTAACTTTTATTTATTTATTTATTTATTTTTATTTTCCAGGCCTATCCAAGTTTGAAAGTGTTCCTCTGCAGCATCTCTAGGGTATGCTTTATCTTGCAATTGACTACTCTGTTTGTGAAGTAAATACCAATAACTTTCATGCTGAGCATAAAAAAACTTGCCTGGCATCACGTACAACAGCTTTGTTGCTCTCCTGCACTGCTACTGTCTACATTTTCTAAACCACCATTTCTAGAGATGTGAAGTTGGTTTGATCTTCATTTCCATTAAATCTTTTACCATTGTCAAAAGAGCAGGAATCACCAAGGGATGCCAGTGACTGTGTATCTTTTGTGAAAGGGATACGTGTCTACTGAGAATTAAACCAAACCTTCTTTAAAATGATTAAGCACTTTTTCTTTTTTTTTGCCCTGTTACTAAATCCGTGGATGGGACTTTGAATATATACCTTGGAAACATAGGAAACCACAGGAACCTTTTTATTTATTTATTTATTTACTTATTAGATCTTTTTACCAAGGGAAAAAATGTTTAAGATCTTATAATTATTATAATTTGCTTTGAGACTTTCTGTAATTTTCCTTTTTGGTCACTTCAAGACTCATTTAAATTTTTAAGTGAAATAATTATTTTATTATTTTATTTTATTTTATTTTATTTTATTTTATTTTATTTTATTTTATTTATTTTATTTTATTTTATTTTATTTTATTTTATTTTATTTTATTTTATTTTATTTTATTTTATTTTATTTTATTTTATTTTATTTTATTTATTTTATTTTATTTTATTTTATTTTATTTTATTTTATTTATTTTTATTTTATTTTATTTTATTTTATTTATTTTTATTTTATTTTATTTTATTTTATTTTATTTTATTTTATATTTTCTTTCATATAGAGACCAAAAGGAAAAGGATGAAGAGCTGGACTTTATTTATCAAGCTCTTTTTTCCTTCATCCATTTCTTCTTCTAGTAATTGATCTTTCTTTTTCCATCAGATGCTTCTTTGATTAACTACTGTAGCCTGTCTACTCTGATGGTGCACAATATTTGCACTACAACAACAACAACAACAAAAAGGAATAAAATCATAATTATTATTATTATAGTATATAATAATAATAATAATAATAATAATTTTTCTAAAGGTATCATGTTTTTCTTCCATAAAAGGTAACATAAAATGATGAGTTGCCTTGTGTTAGTGTTTCGTAACAGTCCGGAACATTTGTCATTATTTTTAAACAAATTCCTAAAATAATCGCTTTCTTGAGGAAACATAATAAGAAAATATTATGTAGATGCTAAGACAGTGCAGCACTGTAAAGAAGTGAAAAACTTGTTGTATAGCCTACACATCAGATAGTCTCTGTTGTTATTCTCTAGATAGAATTCTCCCTTCCTTTTTTCTATTTTACTACAATAAGATTATATAGGGATTCAGGATACAGGCTTCTTTGGTCTCTTTGTTATTTTCCCTCTGGGCTTGTCACTCATGTCAGCATTTTTAAATCATTGCAGACATGATATTTGTGTATATTTGGATATGGATATGTATGTATATGCAGAGGGAAACAATCTTGAGTACAGATATTAGAGACTGTAGAAACCATAAAAGCTAAAATGGTACATTCTTCCTGTTTTAATCTCACAAAGTCATTCTTAAATGATGAATAGTTACAATTCTTCCTGAAAGTCATCCTGTTTACTGTTAGCTCCTTGCTGACTGCTGGAAGTCACATCCTCAACACACTAAATTGGCATCTCTCTGTCAGAAGTCATAGACCTACACCAGGGGAGAATTTGTCTCTGTACAAGCATAAATCATACAGGAACTAATTTTTCATTGTCTTTAACCCCCTATAGTACATAGTAGACTGGGGAGCAATGATAGAGAATGAGTACAACTCTCTTTGAAATCCTAACAATCAAAGTTTGCAGATAGAAATGTACTGCCAGTTCAGGATTTGGCAAAACTGGGTTCAAATTTAATAGAATCAGTCAAGAGTCAAAATATGCAAAATTGTAAAATAAAATTAATAGAAAAATAATATAAAATAACATAAAACCAAAAAAAATAAAAATAAATAAAAAATTTAAAAAAATTGCTCTTCAGGAGTCTGTTTATAGATAATGCTCTGGATAAAATTACTGGGGAAAGGTAGTTACAGCATTAAGCATTAAGTTTACTGATATGGACTCTACTAAAAAGACTTAATGTATTATGAGTAGTAAGTGTGAGTTCATAAGGCTGCAGAAGTCAAAAGTATTTTTTAAAAAGGTATATTGGTGGTTATATTATGAGTCTCTGTAGCTAGCTAGGTATTTATACTACTATCTTTGTTTCCAAAAATGTCTCATCTCAAAGAAGGCTAAGCTCCTAAACTTGAGCCAAATGATTGATTTGAACAGAAACCAGAAGAAGTTTTAAAACAAACAAACAAACAAACAAACAAACAACAACAAGAACAACGAAACACCACCAAATGTCAAATGTACATTTTGGTTGAGTTTCCTGTTGAAGCAAGACAAAAAAATTAAGTATTCCCCCGTGGAAAACAGCAATGTTGATGACAGAAACAAATCTGAATCAGCCTTGGATTTAAATTTTGCACAAAGCAGCACATGTAAAGCTCTATTTGAAGCTCTGGAATATAATTATAATTAAGACTTCAAAACATCTTTTTCATTACATTCAGAGCTTAAATTGTGTAACTTATTTGCATTTGAGATAAAAAGAGATGCATATTTTGTATGATGAAATTAGATTTGTAGAAGTATATGCTCATTCCCAATGGCAAATATTACTAACTCCAATTCCAGTTATGAAACACTAAATTGTTTTTTAAGTGGGAGCCAGCTCTCCTAATAGGCTTTCAATATTAATCCTCTAATGCTTATTGTTGTTTTACTTTCTAGAGGTTTACTTTCTAGAGGTTATTTTAGATGGGTTTTCCCGCAGGTGGATACGGCCAAGCAGGATGTGGATAGTTCTTTTCTAAGGAAGTGTTAAATCTGTAAGATTTCTAGGTTCTTCAGAATACTAGTAATCTTTCTCTGATGCAGAAAAGCATATATTTATACAGCTCTTAACTTGCAGACAGGGTTAAAGTTATAGTGGTTAAAATTAAACATGTATATAAATGCTTTGCTGCACCAGACTTCCATGAGTCAACTCTCTGTGATTCCATTTTTAGAGGACACATAAAAGAATATGTTTTGAAACAGGAACTGGAATTCAGGTTTCATAAATGGAGCCTACCATTCAGTATGTAGTACCTACAGAAACAAGAAGTCTATTAAAAAAAGAATGCTAAAATGCTCAAGTTCTAATCCTCCATTCTCACCTGACTGTCCTTCCTAGGAAAGAAGTACCTTAGAAAGAACTTTCCACCTCTAGATGTATTCTTATTTTTAAGGATATAGTGCATAAATGCCAATTTCTATTCCAGATACTCTGATAAATATAATCCAGTTCGGTTGGTTTATTGCAGCTGAATTTTCAAGTTGCTCTATAATTTCTTCTTTATGGACTTCAATCTCTGTAAAGGCTATACATAAGAAAGGCCACAGGGAGTTGAATTTTTCTGCCACCCAGGTTAATAAACACAAAAACAACAACAACAAAATGTTATTCAACTGCACTCATACTTCAATATCTTCCTGAAATGTCAATTCAATTGCTGCTTATCTTTATACCTATGAACAACTATACCAAGCTAGAATCTCCAGTAGTCCTGATTTCATACTGTAGTAATTTCACCTTTCTCTGAGGGTAAAAAGAGAAGAAAGCACACAGTCCACATGGTTTTGGTATTCTTGAACAAAAATAAAATTTAAAAAATACTCTTTGTTTTTCTTGTTATTTTCACACCTTCCATTTTAACAGGCTTCAGCATTAAATACTGAACATATGTGATTTAAAACAGGATAAAGGACAATTAACTCACCTGAGAGCTTTACAGGAGCATAAGAATAGAAAGTCAGATGCAACCACTGAAAGATTAGAGTGGACTAATTTGTGCTTCTTTTTGGAACTATTTGAAACCTTCTTTGATCTGTTCCTGTTCCATTTACTTCTGGGATAAACCTAGTTATTTTCAAAATATATTAAATATACAAAAAAATATATAGCAATGCATGTATATACCTGCAAGTGATTGAATATATGGTGGCTGCCATTAACTTGAAGAATTTGCCAGAGAGAAAAAATTATCTTCTCCACGCTGCAAAATGTCACAAACTGTTTTAACAGCAGCACGAGATTCATAAATTCTGAATTAGACCAATAGGGTCATGAGATTGACACATTTAATATATAAAAAAAGGTATGGTAAATATCTCCAAATATGTGTGGTTAAGCATAAATATACCTAGGAAAGGCACCACATTGAAATTGAGATTAAATACAAACTCTTTGCTTTGTAACTCTCTGAAACAGTGATGTTTATATGAATTTTGACTGTCTCTTTAGAAGGGGAGTAGATAAAAACACATGCGGAGACATTAAATTGTATTTGCATTTTTTTTAGGAAAAAGGCAACTGTTTTTTCTCTTTACAGTAGTGTCCAGTGCCAGAACAAGATGCAATGGGCACAAAATGGAACACAAGACATTCTGTCTGAACACCAGGAAGCACTTCACTGCGTGGGTGACAGAGCAATGGAACAGGATACCCAGAGAAGTTGTGGAGTCTCCCTCCTTGGAGAGCTTCAAAAAATGCCTGGACATGGTCCTGGGCAAGCTGCTCTAGGTATCACAGTATCACAGTATCACAGATTTCTAGGTTGGAAGAGACCTCAAGATCATCGAGTCCAACCTCCAACCTAACACTAAGTACTCCACTAAACCATATCGCTAAGCTCTACATCTAAACGTCTTTTAAAGACCTCCAGGGATGGTGACTCCACCACCTCCCTGGGCAGCCCATTCCAATGCTTAATAACCCTTTCGGTAAAGAAGTACTTCCTAACATCCAACCTAAAACTCCCCTGTCGCAACTTTCACCCATTCCCCCTCGTCCTGTCACCAGGCACGTAGGAGAACAGACCAACCCCCACCTCTCTACAGCCTCCTTTAAGGTAACTGTAGAGAGTGATAAGGTCACCCCTGAGCCTCCTCTTCTCCAGGCTGAACAAGCCCAGCTCCCGCAGCCGCTCCTCGTAAGACTTGTACTCCAGACCCCTCACCAGCTTGGTCGCCCTTCTCTGGACTCGCTCGAGCACGTCCATGTCCTTCCTGTAGCGAGGGGCCCAAAACTGAACACAGTACTCGAGGTGCGGCCTCACCAGAGCCGAGTACAGGGGCACAATCACTTCCCTAGACCTGCTGGCCACACTGCTTCTTATGCAGGCCAGGATGCTGTTGGCCTTCTTGGCCACCTGGGCACACTGCTGGCTCATATTCAGCCGACTATCAACCAATACTCCCAGGTCCCTCTTGGCCAGGCAGCTTTCCAGCCACTCATCTCCCAGCCTGTAGCTCTGCTTGGGGTTGTTGTGCCCCAGGTGCAGGACCCGGCACTTGGCCTTGTTGAACTTCATACAGTTGACCTCAGCCCATCGCTCCAGCCTATCCAGATCCTCCTGCAGAGCCTTCCTGCCCTCGAGCAGATCGACACACGCACTTAGCTTGGTGTCATCTGCAAACTTACTGAGGGTGCACTGGACGCCCTCATCCAGATCATCGATAAAGATATTAAAGAGGACCGGCCCCAGTACCGAGCCCTGGGGGACACCACTAGTGACCGGCCTCCAACCAGATTTGACTCCATTCACCACAACTGTCTGGGCCCGGCTATCCAGCCAGTTTCTAACCCAGCGAAGCGTACGCCAGTAGGTGTCCCTGCTTGAGCAGGGCAGTTGGACCAGATTAGCTCCAGAGGTCCTTTCCATCCTCAACCATTCTGTGATTCTGTGATATTTTAAAAGGAGTTATTGTATATAACCTTTGGGTAGAAACAGGTAACAACCAGCATGAGATTAGGCAGAGAAACCTTTCAAAGAACAATTCAGGGATTGTCAGTTAGAATCAGTGAACGCTGAACTAAGTATAAAAGATTGACTAATTTGCAAATCTGTGAACTCTACAAAGTGGTCTTAAGGGGAATGAATGAAAGTCACTTGACAATTCACTTAACAGAAAGACAGTCGAAAAGGTGACAGGACCTTTTAGTATTTCTAACAGATGTAATTCATGGATACGCAGAAAGCACTCTACACTAAAGACAAATAACATGCAATCAAGAAAAATGCTCCAAATATCCTAAACTCTGCATAACTGATTTGATGAGTATTTTTCAGTATTTCAATGATTGGTACAAGGTATAAATAGCATTTAAGGTCAGATTTTTGAAGACAGCAAATAATTGAAAGTGGTACCTGGTAATAAAAAAAGAAATCTAGCCTTTCAATGATTTATTTTAAAGACCACTCATCTGAGTTTTCCACACCTGGAAAACATTGGAATTTATTTTTGTGCCACTGTTCAATGAAGAGCTTCCTATTTATATCATGGGATGGATAGCAAAGTCAACGCAGGAAATGGATGTGGTTGTTTTTCCACAGATCACATCAAGCTAACATCTGATGATGTTTGATACGTTCTTTATGTTCTTTTGTATGACAGATAAAGTTTTCCTTCAGTGCTAAAGTACTGTTTCCAATACGTTCCCTTCTTAGCTGATCTGTGAGCTGCTTGTTACGATACTATGATTCAAGATGCTTTTAACGTCTAAAAAAAAATCTATGATTTTTTTATCCAATAGTTTTGAAAAACTCTTCATAGGTGGTCTCTCAGTTGCTACTCAAGTGGCATGACAAAATGATATGCAATGAAAGGCATACTCATACTGAACCCAAAGTTCTGCTACCAGCTAATTAAGCCCTGCTTTCTATGGATTTATACCTTATGGTTGATTGACTTTATAAATGAATGAAATTAAAGCTTCCACTGGAATGCACATTCTCTTAAGCATCAGAGAACAGTAGTGGGGGAGGGGAAGGAGGTGCAATGACATTATAAATGTCAACAGTATGGAAGAGTTGGAGCCCTTTTTAATATTTATTTTTTATTTTTTTTTAACATTAGAAATTGCATATGATAGAAAAACCTGGACTGATATTTAGATTCTCTCATGTTTAATAAGGCATGAAGTCTACATGAATCTTTCTCCAAACCTAGGTCATAATAAAGTTTTCCTGTATTGATTCTCCAGTGTATTATGTATTGTACTCATGTCAGATTCTTTCCTTCCATGAAGTTGTTCTTACTTGGGTACCCATTTTCATGAGCTATTTAAGCACACAACAGATTTGGGTATTGTTTCGGCTGAAATTGGCAACAGGTTCAAAAATTGTTAAGAACTTGCAGACTAGCTCATATACATACAGAAATTGCATGATCTTATGGCTCTTTTTCTCATAGGAATCAGAATTGCAAATATATTATATTATATATATTATATACATATTATATATATATTAAGTATATATTATATATATTATATATATATATATATTATATATATACACATATATATATGTAAATGAAGTAACCACTGTCCATAGAAGACACAGTTTCATATGTGTTAGGAATGAATATGTATGTAGATTGTGGGAGTATCTATTAATTAGTTTTGTTAAAATAAAAATGGTATGATTCTGCTTTTACTTAGGCTATTCATGCTCTTCATGGATTAAATAATATATGTGTTTTGGCAATGTCCCTAAAACATAGTATGTTGAAAAACAATAAGTGTACTTCAGTTTCCATACCAAATATCTCAAATTAATAGTCATAATAAAAGTCTATTATAGAAGTCTAATTATATAAAATATATGGCAAGCAAACCTATTTTGGGGGTGGATTTACAACAATTCCCTAGGCACTTTCATTTCTTCATTAGGCCTGGATACAGAAAATCCCTCGATATGGTTGCATTAAAACATTTTTGTACTTCAATGATGATTATTTTTCACATAGATTTTGAAATCCCCTGGTATGACGGAAGATCTATATTATCCTATGAGTCAGCTATATAACTCGTGCCTTTTGGCCTTTATTAATAAAAGACCTCTGGCATATTTTCTGTGGTGAAGAATATAAGAAAGAGAAAATAAATACAGTGAATAGTTAAGGACAGGCACTTGTTTCATTCTTTGCAGAACTGTTATATTTCTAAAGTAATATTTTCTTACAAGGTTTTTGCAGCCTCCATAAATCATTTATTTAGCTAAATCTGCCTGTTAGCATATTTTGAGCTGCCATTGCATGCTCCTGGCAGTTTCTTTAAGCAGTCCATGCATTTGTTTTTGACAGAGGTTGGCCTTAAGACAAAATCATCCATTCAAATCAATAACCATCATGAAACAACTGTTGACTAAACCAATGTCCTCTCCTTCAGAACAAAAATCCAGTGGGAATACTGTATAATTTTACAATTTATTTTTATATCAGGACTCATCTGTGTAATTTTGCTCTGTTTCTCTCCACCTTGTGGTTATTTTTTATAGTTACAATCAATTATTTCAGTTCACAAACTGAAAGTTGTTTTCCCATACATAAATTGAATATTTAAGGATGTTATCCTACTCCGTTTATTTGTCTGTTACCTGTTATAGCTCAAATTTGTATCTGATCTGGCTGAAATTTATATCTACTAATTTACTTTTAAAGGATTAAGTTTTTCTGTCTTGTTTAAGAACACACAATGGACCTGTTGATTACCACACACTTTCACCTTTATGTATCATATCAGGTATACTTTCTTTTTGATGTCTTTGCCTTAAGAATTCAGCTAAGAACACCTTGTGAACATGTAATAGACAATCAGGAAAAAAAATAAAAATAAAAAAAAATCTCATTTTATCAACAAATACAAAGGACTGTTATCTCTCCACCTTTTTGAAAGTCCAGGTTGGAGTAAGCCAATGACAGACCCGTGCTGATTACTGACGTGTTTAATTTTTAAGCTAAGTGCATAGTGACAGCACAGATTTAGATGCTTTGGCTACCTCTGTAGCTCACACTGTGAGTTAGTCATCTGAATGCTGGGAATGCTAACAGGTTCAACACCTAGATCACAGCCAGCAGTGAAAACACCAGTATGTCCTCCTTTCCCCCAAAGTGAAAGACTGTTTTACATGTAGAGAGACAGAGAGAGAGAGAAAAGGGAGACCTGAAGGTTCCTCATTAATCTAATCAATACTGAATATTAAAGTATTTACAAAGTGGAGCACCTGGTCATTTTTGTCTTCCAGATAAATGTATCAGCCATTTTCATCACATTCATTTTGTCTTCTGTGCCAAATGAATGTTCACTGATCCTGCATAGAGTGGAATGATTTTAGCTTAAGAAAAAAAAAAAAAAAAGTGAAAACACTTCCTTTCTCTAGAGTCCAACTCAGTATGACAATTAAGGCAGCCATATAGGAAATGTATATTCTATGGCTGGAACTAACCCCTCTAGCACAGGTGCACATTTTTTCCACGAGTTTACAGATAAAAGTAGATCAAGGAAAGGGCATGAGATGTTATCTGCTCTGCTTTGTGTGGAACCAAATTTTGTTTAGTATACTTTAAGGAAGCTTGCAGAAACTATCTGTGCCAGGGACCTACGCAGAGGTTCACGTTACAAACTGAGACATGACTGAAGCAAGAATTAGGACTGGAGCTACTTATCTGTACCATGATTCAGCTCAAGTGGACTGCTGGTTTTTTTTTTTTTTTTTTGGGTGGACATCCTCTGAGCATCTGCAGTAGCAAATGTAGCTAACTATTTCAATATCTTTTTGTTTCCTGTCTATTATGCACGATCAAAATGTTTTGTTTTGTTTTTCCTTGATTATAATTTCCATTATTCCTGTAATTTGGGGCTGTTTTTCTTCCCAAACAAAAGCTTCACAAAGCTATCAATCGTACAGGATTTCTAGCAGGTGAGTCATTAATTATTCATGTGTATGACCACTGCTGTGAGACAGCCCCAGGAGGATTTCCAAAGGACCATTTGGTAATAAATATTCAAAAATTTGTAATATTTAGTCCCTATTCATGTCCCAGTACCCATCAATGGCTGGACATGTCCACTGTCCATGCATAATATCTCCTTTCACCATCACTTTATAACATCAAAATCATGCATTGCACAATCTTGAAACAGAAAATTAACAGATTTTTAAAGTAACCTTGTCAACTCCAAGACTACACTTCAGACTTGTAAGTCCATAAGCTCTTTTAAAATGCTTATTAAAGATTATAAAAGATACTTCTACTTCAGTGGAGATGCTCTCATTCACAGTGCAAGATGATTTGGTTCCTTATTTGCAAATGGAAGTGAGGCAGAATGGAAAGATATGTGGAAAAATGACAGCAGCAGCAGCAGGCGGCATATTCTTAAAAGGATAAGAATGATAGCTGGGACGTGTTTCCAACCCTAACCACACAGTCAGTAATCAAATAAAATGGATTTAGAATCCAGTGATGTGGTGTTATTTTTTTTTTTCTTTATGTTATCAGGCAAATTTATACAATTCTTGTCAAATTGATTTTCCTTTTTTTTTTCTTTTCCTAAGTAATAAAAACACAAAAAACATGCCAAATATGTGTGAGGATATGACTCATCAAAACTTTTTAACAAGTGTTTCAATCTGTCATTTTTATGTGTTCAAATCAAATCATGATTCCAGAGAAAGAATTGAAAACTGAATGTGCATTGACAATCTCTTTCTCATTTTAAACAAGCCCACACAGACAGAGGAATTAAACTTCTGAGTGGCAGGTTCATCTTGAATGAATGCCAGCGCTGCTGAAACACCAAAATGCCAAGTTGAATTGGACTTGGCTTAAGGAAAATCATGGAGAAGTATATGAAACTCAGTACAAAGTTCTAGTTATCTCAGATCAGTAAATCTTGGTAGAAATCAATGATTTATTTATTTTTACTTCATCTTTCTTATTTCTCCTTTTTCTGATGAGATAGAAAAAAAATACAAGTTTCTTCTTATGAGATTGAAAAGTACGAAGAGAGAGAAACGAGTGAGGATTTGGGATGACCTGCTGGAGAGGAGCTCTGAGGAGAAGGACCTGGGGGTCCTGGTGGACGACAGGTTGACTGTGAGCCAGCGGTGTGCCCTCGTGGCCAAGAGGGCCAATGGGATCCTGGCGTGCATTAAAAGGAGCGTGGCCAGCAGGTCAAGGGAGGTGATCCTCCCCCTCTACTCTGCCCTGGTCAGGCCTCACCTGGAGTACTGTGTCCAGTTCTGGGCTCCCCAGTACAAAAAAGATGGGGATCTCCTCTAAAAAGTCCAGCGGAGGGCCACAAAGATGATATGGGGCCTGGAGCATCTTCCCTATGAAGAAAGGTTGAGAGACCTGTGTCTGTTCAGCCTGGAGAAGAGAAGACTGAGAGGTGATCTTATCAATGTGTACAAATACCTGAGGTGTGGGAGACAGAGGGATTTGGCCAACCTCTTTTCAGTGGTTTGTGGGGACAGGACAAGGGGCAATGGCCACAAGATAGAGCACAGGAAGTTCCGCACCAACATGCGAAAGAACTTCACAGTGAGGGTGACGGAGCACTGGAACAGGCTGCCCAGGGAGGTTGTGGAGTCTCCTTCTCTGGAGATATTCAAGCCCATCTGGATGCCTATCTGGGCAGCCTGCTCTAAGGAACCTGCTTTGGCAGGGGGGTTGGATCCGATGATCTTTCAAGGTCCCTTCCAACCCCTACAATTCTGTGATTCTGTGATATAGGTGTCAAAGTTGACAGTATAAGGAGCAAGTATAAGATTATTTTAGATGTCCCTGATACTGACATTAAGAATACTTATGCTCTCAGCTATGCTCTCATATACATTTTCAATAGCATCACTAATATAATTAGCATGATATAACTAACTTTGAAATCAGCATAAACTGGAGTAAGAGAGATCTCTTATATTCAGAATTTAAAATTTGCCACATCTGAAAATTAACTATTTGATCTCCAAAATCTGAACTGGATAAACCATTGACATTGATCAGAGAATCATAAAATCAGAATATGCTGAGTTGGAAGGGACCCACAAGGATCATCGGGTTCAACTCCTAGCTCCACACAAGACCACTCCAAAATCAGATTATATGTCTGACACTGTTGTTCAAATGCTTCTTGAAATCAGGTTAACTTGACTATTTATCATTTTTCTAAATGAGCTGCTCTGCTACCTGAAGTTTCTCAATGAATGAAATATTCCAGTAAACAAAAAATCTTGGATTGTTAGTCACAAAGACTGGTTTGATTGTACTTTAACCTCATGAAAGTTAAACATCTTGTTTAGGCTAGTTGACAAGACATAATCTATAGCTCATGCAGGGAGAGAGACACTCCCAGAAAGTAATTTATCAATGACTAAGATTCTGTCTGAGATAGATAGGACAAGCTGTCCTCGGGACATACCTGTCTCTTTCCCTTGACAATAGAGAAGGCCTGCACAAATCCCATAGGCGCGATGCTTAATGTTTAGAAGGTTAAAGTTAGGTAAGCTGAATCCTACCCTAAGTTCCTCATGTTGTTGTAAATTGTAAGAAACAGCACAGTTCTCATCCTGACTCTAAAAAGATAATTTTATTGGACCAAAAGGATGGATAAGTAAAAATAATTGATATAATTTTAAAGGAAAATATCTATCAGTAAACATGTCATGAGAACCTCTAAATATTCCTACATTTAAAGACATTCATTTCAGGTCCTCTCATGTTTCCAGTATATAATAAATCAGAGTAGTTGTAGGGTCTGAGCTTCAGAAATCACAAACCAATTACTACTTTATTTGTAGAGAATCCTCATCATCTCATTATATAGGTTTGTGTGGATTTTTTTATTTTTTTTTCATCTATAAACACACAACTAGATTCCGAAATGGGCTTACTATATGGAAGAAGATGCCTAAGAAAGGATCATAACCTTCCACGGCACCTCATTAACTCTGTCCATTGTGAGCTGCACCCCAGTTGCATGATACAGTGCAAGAGCATGCAGCTGTGCAAAACTCCTGTACTCAACCATATAGGGCTTCACATGGACATAAAATTTCTTCCTAAAATGTTTTTATAAACCAAAGAAATATGTGGCTGATAGAACTAAAACAATGGAGGTACGTTTTGGCATGTCTCAGAGGCCAGGGTGGTGCAGAGACATGGACAGAATCTGTTTAGTTAACCATGGTGGCTGAAGTTACATACTTTGGATCTGCTCACTGGTATGTCTTTAGTCTGAGAAAAAAACAGCCTCATTAAAAATATTATTTCTCACAACTCTGTTCCGTCATGCTGACATCTATTTACTCCGTTCACTTCATACGCTTGAAATCTTTCCATTTATCTAGTAGAGTTATGCAGAATGGAGTAACTTCTGAAGCAATATGACTCTTAATGTGAAAGAAATAAGAGGTTATCAAAAAGCGGTCTACATCAAACTTTTCCTGTTATTTTAAAGGCAGTAGCCAAACAAGTAGCTCTGTCAGCCTAGAGTTGTATTCCAATAAAAGGAGACACAGTAAACAAATAGTAAACAGAAAATTAGGTAGGTAGGTAGTTTTAATTTAAAAAGTTGTCTTGTATCAAATCTTCCAAATACAGTTTTTGATTTATTTCTGATCTTTAACATTTAATAACACCACATTAAAGTTATAACATCTAAATTAGTAGAATTAATTATGTTCTTACTATAGAAAAATGTAAAGGAGAGGATAGGAGGAGCAAGTCTCATATAAGTAAGCAGTTGTTCTGTCTGGCCAAGCCTTGCACCTGATCATTGCAGTGTGTCCTGTCTTGTTAAACTCTGTTCCTGCCTCTTTTCTATGTGACCTTGCTCTCTATCACGTGTGTGATTTACTATTGAACATTAAGCAGGACTAGTTAGCAGGCAGGAGACAAAATCTGTCTAGACTCAAGGCTGGGGCTAGGCCCTGATTCTGAAAACACCCATGGAGCTGTGGCTTGAGAACCCCATGGATGTGTCTGTGCCCTTGGGTTGGGAGAGTGATAGTGCCTGTATTTCTGCAAGGGAGATCTAATCCTGATCACCTGCAGAGGAAACACAGGATCAGCCCTCAGTGCTGGTCACAGTGATTAAAGTGCTGCTGGTGCATTCATGGGTGCTGGTAAAGGCACTGCTCTCTCTCTTTCTGTGTTGATCTATCTGCGTGTGTATTACAGCATGTGGCTGGATGTATGTATGTGTATTGTGTGTGCATCTGCATTTTTTTTTTTTAACATGCTCAACCTTGCTGCTGGTAATACATACGCTTGGGAGTAGGAATAAACAGACTACAGAAGAGAAATCCCCTGGGTCTTCAAGTCCTGCAGATCTGATTTCCTATAACAATTAAAAGAGCTAATGTCATCTAAAAATGAAGTTCAGAGCATCCAATAATTTGTGGAAGGTATCAGGTTCTCTCACTCTTAAAATTAAATTCAGATTTTTAAAATCTTGTTCTGGAGATATTAATTGTAACTACATGCTTAAAACAGATAAGAGTTAAATGTATTTATATTCTGTGCTCAAAAAAGTAGTCAAAATCCATAAGCCATTAGCAATTATTTTCAAAAACACATGGAAGACAGGAGAATTCCCTAAAGACTGAGGAAGGACAATCATTGTACCTATTTTTAAAGAGGAGTGAGAAGGAAGACCTAGGTCTATCAGCCTCAATACCAAAAACATTCTGAAACAGCTTGTTAATTAGTTCAGATGCACACTGAGGATAAGGTGATAGGGAACAGTTGACATGGATTTGTCAACAAAAAAGTCATATCTAATCAATCCAAGTTCTTTCTGTGGCAGGGTAATTGCCTAGAGGGCAAGGGAAAAGCTATAGATTTGATATAGCTTGACATTAGTAAGCATTTTCACACAGTCCCATTTGGCATGTCATAAACAAACTACAGAGGAGCTGGCTGTAATTGTCACATGGAGGGTGCACAATTGTTTGATAAGCTGAACTCAATCACTACCCAATAGACACCATCAAATCTGGAAGATTTTGCAGTAAAATTCACCAACATAATTAATAATAATATAATACCAATTACCAAATTAATAGCAAAAGCCAGGACCAGTATAAATAATTGATTGAATAATTAATTAATTTATAGCACAAGAAATGCTTTCTAGGGAATCTGTTGAATCCCTGTCATTGGAGATATTTAAGAGGGAGTTAGACTACCATCTGTTGGGGATACATTTTGGTATAGTTGATGGATAGATGTGACTAGACAGATGCTTGATGCTCCCTGTGGCTCTATGATCTCTTCAGTGTTTTCTTTTTCCTTGGCTCTGTTACCAGCTTCTGACATTACTTTGGGGCAGTCACTTGCTTCTTATCTCAAGCTTTACTGAATCTCATAAAATCCTCAACATCTTTCACAGCCGCTAAATTAGAGGAGCTGCTTGGCACAATGTGGAAAGGTTTTGGAATGAAATCACTGTATAAGCACAAAGTTTTCTCATTATGTGTCAAATAAGAAGTTATTTGTGCCATAATTTTCTAGCGATGGCTAGAAGTTAAAGTTATCAGGCTGCCTATTGTGTGTATGCATGTATATTTCTGTATTAAACAGAAAGATTGTATATAATTTCCTTTAATTATATCTTTCCCTATTAAAAGGCAACTGAATGCATTTTGTACCACATGATCAATGGTGTAAAATCACTTGCATTTCAGTGCTGAAAATTTATTTTTGAGATTCAGTACTTCAGGCTATAATAGATTTCCTAATTGTAAATCTCAAAATTATGTTCTGCCTAAATTACAGTGTAACTTGCAGCAGTACATGCTTTGTATCCAAATATAGTGTTTCATGTTTTGTGTGAAATGGAAAAGCATTCTGTTCAAGCATTCTGTTAAAGATGGTTTTGTATAAACTTTCATTTGTTTTACTGTATTCAGTGTGGTTATAGAATGATCTATATTTATATAATATCTTTCTCACTACGCACACACATGAACAGCCTGAAAGAACTTTGAAAATGCAAAGTCAAATATTCAAGTCAAATTCAGGAAACCACAGTGTTAAAATACTGTGTCTTTTTTGTGAGTGTGTGTGTGTTTGGTTGTTTTTGAAGTTTTTGGTTTTTGTTTTTAGCCATCTGCTAGGTGAACATCATCAGGCAGTGTTTGATTAAACAGTTGCATAATATTTTTTGGTTTTGTAGGCTCTGCTCTTAAATGTGGTCCTGAAGCTGCTCTTAGCTGACAGATAAATATACTTGGTAAACCACATGTAAAACTGAAGAGAAAGATTGGTTTCCTTATAACAAAAAGTGAAAGCAAATAAACAAATAACCACTTTAGCTAATGGCTGCCAAAATATTCTCAGGAAAAAAAAAAAAAAGAAAGAAAGAAAGAAAGAAAGAAAGAAAGAAAGAAAGAAAGAAAGAAAGAAAGAAAGAAAGAAAGAAAGAAAGAAAGAAAGGAAGGAAGGAAGGAAGGAAGGAAGAAGAGAAGTAAAGAAAGAAAGAAAGAAAGAAAGAAAGAAAGAAAGAAAGAAAGAAAGAAAGAAAGAAAAATACTTTAATTTCCTCCCTTTACCAAAAGATACTAACCTCAAAAAAAGGAAACTGCAGTGTGAGAGTTCAGATGAATCTGCTAGGAAGCTTTTGAGTCCGGCACCTATTCAGACACACTACTCATGTTACATGCACTGAGCTGGCTGCTCCTAAGCAGCTTCTCACACTGTGCAGACATCTAGAATCATTTTTCACCTAACATAAGCAGCAAGGTTCTCCCTGTAGTCAGCCAAGACTCTCAATTTAACCTATCAAAATATCTATGTATAGGCTTTCGAAGGCACCCTGATTCTTCTGGCTTATATCTGGACTGCCCCATGGTTCCATGTTTTTCTTCCCAAAACTAAGGTAGAAGAGGGAAGGGATGTGAGATAAAGGGATCCTGGATCTTATCCCAGTTTTGAGTTAAAAAAAAAGACATTTTGCTAAAATGTATAGTAAGCTTATAAATCAAATCTCAGTACTGTAACTCAGAATGAGTCACTTCTAAAACTTCTTGCTAGCATTTGTTGATAGATCAGGGTGAACTGGATGAAAAAGATAAATATGCTTTTCAAGGAAACAATTTCTAGCCATTTTTAAATGCTATGATGTTCCCTAAATCAACTTATAGAGGTGCAAAGTGGTTTTCAGTTAAATGCAACTGTTTCTTGATGTGTTCAAGTTGAAATTAAAGTGGTTAAATAACATGTTTGTAATTAACCAAAATAAGTTTTAGATGCAGGAGCACAGACAAGATTCTCTTGTGTCTTTGGAGCAAAAGCCATCTTAGCACAACCACACCATTTATGATGGCAGTATATGTGAGCACAGCATAGATAATCTGGGTTAGTAGAAGAACCAGTATAGAATCACTGTTGCATGACAGTTATTTGTCCTTCAAACAGCCAATCAAATTCCAAGAAAATTTCTTCTCAAATTCCAAGAAATTCCAGGATAATTTTTTCTTTTGCCCTCCTAATTAACAGGATTCCTGTTTGTCCCCAAAGTGTATTGACCAGTGTATTGACTCCCTTATCAATTTTTGCCTTGGTTCATACACTGAAGACAGTCTCTGCATGGCTCAGCCACCATTATGAGCTTCTAGTCAGTGATCAGCCTTTGGTTCAAACTCTGTCTGATCTCCCAAAACAAAGCCAATGCTTATGCTTAGGAGGTGTTTCTGTCTTGTACAAAGACATTGAGCCTTAGAAACCTATATAAGAGTGAAAATTTGAGACATTCTTTTCTGTCCTTTCCCCAACTGGAAAGCCAAAGAAGTGATTCACGTTTAGACCCCAAGGCTCAAATCTTGAATCAGTCAGTGCAGAGGTGTCTGACAGCCTGGATGAGTGCCCTGCCTCTCGGATATTTACCAGAAACACCAGTTTGAGAGATTTCTGCCAAAGCATATGATAAGAATTTATATAGAATACATATATACGTCTAATATATATACTTATGGAACATGTTCAATTGTAATGGATGGACATTCTCTGATAAGAAAAATATTATTTCAAAAACCTTTGTCTAGCTGAAAATTTCATTTTGCTGGAATACCTAAAATGCCAGCCAGTCTTGTGTATGATTATGCTGCATTCAGTGAGGACACAGTGAGGAGACCACTAGAAAATTCATATCTCAGATAGGCATCATCAAGAGATTCACAATCAGCTTTGCATAAAAGGGAAACCACCTGTTGTACTGCCGTTATTCTAGCTTTACACAATTACCTCCATTCTATTTGTTACCTCTGCTTAAGTCTTGATTCATCTCACCTATAGTTATGTACCTAATAGAGATTCTTAAGCTGAAATCATAAGCATACTTAACAGTTAAGGAGAGAGAAAGGCACCTCCACAGGACAATTCAGAATTAAGTTGGGCTCTATTCCCAACAGAAGTGTTTCTCTCTATCCTCTGACAACAGCCAGAACCCACAGCAATCCAAATTAGGACCCAAATTAGGACCCGTGCTCCCAAATTAGGACCTGCAATTAATTGGGTAAATCAAGATCCATCTGGGACATTGTCTTAAACTCGAATAAGCTCTACTGGTCTCTTTCTTTATGTTTTGTTGTTGTTGTTGTTGTTGTTGTTTGTTTGTTTTTAAATCCTGAACAATAAAATGTTAAACTTGATTATTTTTTACTCCATGCTACAATCTTAATATAATAATACAGGGTAAGCAAATAGCTAGTTGATATTATGCTGTGATCCTGGCAGACTTTCTAAGCCAATTAGGGTCAATGTAGATCAGTTTTGAGCCTGCAGGGAGGTAGTCATAGCTATACACTAAATGATTCAGAGAATCAGCAGACAGTATGGTAGGAGGAACAATAGGACTGCCTTGGGTCTTTGTATTAATTTAAAATATACAAGAGGGAAAATGCATGAATGAGTTTGTAAGACTTTAGCCTCCTGGCCTTTGTGGAAATGCTGGTTCCAACATGTAATATCCCTAGTGGCAATAGCTACCAGAGGGTGTCATCTTATCTGCTGGACAGCTATACATCTGCAAATGCTGACTGTACTTAGTATATTGGCAGGAACTGTGGGGATGGAAGCTAGAACTTATGCACATGCTTGCTAAATTCCTAAACTGAACCCTCCAGCAAATATTGTAAACATATCTTCAGCACAGCAGGAACAATTCTACATGAGCATTATGCTTCTTTTCCAGGAGGAATGTTGACACTAATTCTCATAAAAAAGGAATGAGTACAGGGAGTCTGTTGACTACAGTGTAGCTGAAATGGGTAAATGAATGAGATCCTACTGCTACAGGAAGGAGAAGTCAATTAGTAATGATGTGACAGTAAGCACCAATCATGAGAAATCTGTGAAGAAAAAGAACAAGGGCTAAATCACAGACGTGGCAGTTCAGTTTCCTTTCTTATACATTACATATCAGGTATCATGCTCAAATACCAGACAGATAAAAGCTGTACAAGGAGGCATGCAGGTAACCTCTAGATACCCAAATGCAATATATAAGTATTTTTAAAGGGTGAAATAAAGTTCTGCTACATAGGGAAAAAAAAGAATTTATTGGTCCCAAAATATCTATAAAGCATTGCCTCCTTAGTCTTAGGGGTCTTTCTTCCATTTCTGGTTTTGGTACAGATATTCTGCATCAATTCAAGATTTTCCTTATCTGTACAATAGGAATAATAATGTCTCCCTGCTATTCACTGTCTATGCAATGAGATTCCTATTCAGAAATTTTAAGGCCAGAGGCTCAAATAGTTCATCATATCCAACATGCTTGAATGCACAAAATCTCATTCATTATTTCTAGATTTATCCTAACAATTGTCATTTGAATAAACAGTAGTCTGTTGTAAAGATTCTGAGCTTCTTTTGAAGACTACAGGATGTAGAGTCTATCTACTTTGATAGCTTTTGATTAAAAATATATGCCTTGTTTCCAGCTTGAATCGATCTGGCCTCAGCCACTGATTCTTGAGACGTGTTTCTTTGCTAGTCTATAAATCTCACAGGGGTGGCACCGTGGGTCTTGAACTCAATACCACTACATGTCCATGTAATAAGAGCAAGAATGGTTCTTCATTTTACTCAGTTGCAGTAATAATATTTGATGTGGGGAAATGTGGAGGAAGGGTTGGAACTAAAGGCATTTGAGTTACCAGCAGTTCCCCTCAGCTCACCTTAAATGTATTAAAATTCCCGCTTTCAATTGGTAAAGGGAGAAATAATGATAAGTGTCACATTACAGGGCAATTTGAGCCTGTTCATTACAAGAGTACTGGAGGTATTTTCTCAACAGTGCACACACCAGAGCTCAATGCAAGTGCAAGAGTAAAAAATCGCTACAATAACCCAACAAAGAAATTAATTCAGATAGAAATAAGAAAACCACACAGTTTTAATTTCTTGTTATCCTTTCAGACATAAAAATAACATTGTAATGCAGAGTCCTTACACTGTGCTTTTCACCTGATAAAGAAACAAATATCTGCTAACATTTTTTAACTCTTCCTTTGCTATAGTTGAACCAGTTCATGTTCATTCTGCTTCCTTATGCTTTGTCGAGAATCCAATGATAGGGTGGATTTAAGGCTCCAGATCATTGCAGAGTATGTAATATTGGCATGTTACCAAAGGTGGATTAAAGGTTGAGTTTGTCATAATACCTCTATGCCATGTGGAGAAGCATGCTTTAAAAGGGAAAAAAAAAAAAAAAAAAAAAAAAGCTACAGAATAGCTAGCATTTTTCTTTTAATTGTACTAACTACTTTGTGAGAGAAGGAACAGGATGGGAATATGTCACTATCTGCATGAGTAAATATCCCTGTAAAGGTCGGAAAACCTGAAATTTATTGATCATTCCCTTGATGTCTCTAGTCCAATATTGCTGGATGGTAGCTGCTTAATAGAAAGGAGAGGATTATTTCTACCTGCTTACATAGAAGAGCAGAGAAAGTGATGTATCTGTAAGGCTAGGGCACATACTTCCTTGCTATGGAATACAGTTTTGGAGCAGTGACAGGTTTGTGGGCAGTCAGAAAACAAAGAGACAAACCAAGAATAACTCTTTCATGATTTCCCTTTCAGGTTGTCACAAAGGAAAGATATTGTTGATTATCACTACGGTCATACACATTTGAATTAGAATATCTAATCTCTTGCATCTATCAATTTGTGCCACAAATTGCAATACAATAACATTGCATGTGAAAGTTATCGTTATTCTGGCACACCACACTATCCCACTTTCTGTATCTCTGTTTTGGGTGACAAATGCATCCCTGATGAATATTAAGTCATGTCATATGGCTGCAGAAGACAGAGTCCACACAGTTGAGTTTTCCAAGGATTTCAAGAAGTACCTGAGAATTAAAGACCACTGAGTCAATTTAACTATAGAATGACTTACTGACATTTGGTTTTGAAGGTAGATTACTTATATTGAGTAGTCTAATGCAATCAGACATACTATTCTACATTTATTATTTCCCCCTTGAGATGTTTTTGACATTTGTGTGCATTTTCATTGCAGTAGACATCTTTTCACAAAACCAAAACCTCAGCACATGTATATGGATATTCACAGATAACAAATTTGGAGTAATTGCTGTTTTTCATAAAAACCTTGGAATTATTTTCCTGTGTTATTTAAAGCTCTGGTATTAAAGAAAGAGAGAAAAAAAAAAAAAGTCATTGCAAGACTTATTTACTTATTTATCACAGTCTTTGAAAATGTGAAATATCAAAGCTGGGGTTTTAGAAAACTAGAGCTCCCAGTTGCCTGCATAACAACTGAGCAGCTTGAACAACATGTTAACTAAAATATCTAAAATACCAAGTTTCTTTTTTTTTTTTTTTTAATCAAAATACTAAAATAAAACTGGAAAAATACATTCTTTTGGGAAAGGAAAGAAATGTCAAAAAGGTAAAAATTGACTTGAGATCAAATACTTAAAGTCCTGCTGGGTTTAATATATGACTCAATTATTTTTTTACTGGTTAGTAAAATTAAAATATTTAAATAGCATTTGTTTAAGTGTTTACTGAATTTAACTGTAACCCTTTTATTTTGCTTGTCATTCTTGCAAGGTAGTGGTAGAACATTATCAAAGGGTATAGCTACTCTACTTTCTCAACCCTTTGTGGTAGCAGACTAATATTATACAGAGGCACAGGAGGGCAAATGGTTTAGATCCTGACATTCATTCACACTACACTTTGCAGTAAAGTTTTCACCTATTTCATAAATTATGGGTCTATTCCTTATAAGGTCAATGCCATCCCCTTTGAATTTATCAAAAGACTTTACTCTTTCTTGAAATTAAATCGCCAAGGATTTATTTGATGAGCTGCTGGAGTGGAGTATTCTAACGCTCTTGTTGCACTGGTCAGTTGTCTGTCTTTAATGAACCCAGTCTTATCTCTGTTTATAAAAAAAATGAAGTTATATTTTATGAAGCCAATTATATAGAATGGTAGTTAAGATTTTTAGATCTGTGTTTAATAGTGAGGCAAATTTGCAGGATTAACATACCATTAAGACTTTTCCAGGTGTAGACAATAATGTGATAATAACATCTCACAGAAATAAGAGTCTATTCTCCATTTGACAGTCCATTAAATGTAACAGTAGCATTATTAGAGTATTAAAAATGTGATTTTGATCATTCTTTATTCACTGTGCTAGGAGCTGTACAGGTATATATATATAATCTTATACTATAATTACATTATAAATTAAGCTATTTTCAATTAGGTAGTCAGTATCAGTAAGTCAGTATCCATAAGTTTAGTAGCTAAACGGTGAACCGCACATATCATAAACCTTACATATCCACAGAAAAAAGCTGTGCGAAGTCTTCATGATGTTATTACCCCAAGTGTAAACATTTTGATTGTTTCTGAAATTGTATCCCAGTACAAAAAAGACAGGGAACTCCTGGAAAGAGTCCAGTGGAGGGCCACAAAGATGATACGGGGCCTGAAGAATCTTCCCTATGAAGAAAGGTTGAGAGACCTGTGTCTGTTCAGCCTGGAGAAGAGAAGACTGAGAGGTGATCTTATCAATGTGTACAAATACCTGAGGTGTGGGAGACAGAGGGATTTGGCCAACCTCTTTTCAGTGGTTCGTGGGGACAGGACAAGGGGCAATGGCCACAAGATAGAGCACAGGAAGTTCCGCACCAACATGCGAAAGAACTTCTTCACAGTGAGGGTGACGGAGCACTGGAACAGGCTGCCCAGGGAGGTTGTGGAGTATATCTTGAATATCTCCTTCTCTGGAGATATTCAAGGCCCGTCTGGACGCCTATCTGGGCAGCCTGCTCTAAGGAACCTGCTTTGGCAGGGGGGTTGGACCCGATGATCTTTCAAGGTCCCTTCCAACCCCTTCGATTCTGTGATTCTGTGATTCTGTGATCTTCTCTGTTGTTTTCCCCTCCCTTAATATGCACCCCAAAGGAACATTGTGTTAACTTTTTTGATTTTCAACAATTAAATTAGGATGAACCTTTTAAAGAGGAGCATGAATACTTAGAAACAATATCAAAAACACAGCTTCCTGGGGAGTAAAAGGCTGGACCATCAACATGGGATAAGCAAAATTATTGTTTAACTCCCTCCTATGTGGCATAATTCATTGTTCTGAAAACTCAGGTTTGGAATAAAAGAGGATGTTGAGGATCTGACTTTATTCAAGTGTCAGTGGGAAGGTGGAAGATTAAGTTTCAAAGAAACAGAGACAAGTAGACATGGCCAAATCATGCTGTGGCTAAGCTGAATGGAACTTATCAGGGTCATTTGCATATGCAAAATATTGTTTAATCTTTTATTTTTCTTTACACACTTAGTATCTTTGTGTAGTTAGCAAGTCATTTTGTGTCATGTCATGGTAAATGTCTGTTGTCAGATAAACTGAATCAAGGAAAAAGTCAAGTACCAAAATGAAGATGGTGGTATATGATGTCTAAAATGTCTAGAAACCAATTTTTAGCAGTATAAAAATAGAATTGATTGAGACTTCAGGCTCTACACCCAGAGGAATTCAGGAATTCAGTTTTGCCATTACAAGATTCACTAGAAAAGTTCTATTTATAGCAACTATAACTACATTTATTTTATATTGGTCATATGACTTTATCAAACATCTGGAAAGTATAAAATCCAGTCACTTCTTACCTCACAGAACCCATGTAATATTTTACATTGCTAATGAACTGAGAAGATCTGACTCTCTGGGTTTAAGTATTTCATTAAGAATAGAAGAGTTTCTAAGTAGAAACTGTCTTGAACTCCTCAGTTACAGACTCTCCAACTGGGAAAAATATGCAAAGAAGAAATACTTATTCTGTAAAATCCTTCTTCATAACTGTGGTAAAAGTTGCATGAAGGAAGAGATGTAATATGGGTGGTGAGGAAGAGGTGAACTGGTAACTGTTCACCAGGTAAGGGGTGGACAACAGGCATGGAGAAGGCTTAGGTACTTAACAACTTCTTTGCCTCAGTCTTCACTGCCAGTCAGACTTCCCACATTTCTTGTCTCTCTGAACCCATAGATGAGGGCTGGGGGAGCAAAGTCACTCCCACTGTAAGCAAAGAGCAGGTTTGAGACCACCTGAATAAACTGAACAAGTACAAGTCTATGGGGCTTGATGTGATGCATCCCAGGGTCCTGAAGGAATTGGCCAATGTAGTTGCCAAGACTCTCTCCATCATATTTGAAAAGTCCTGGCAGCCAGGTGAAGTCCCTGGTGACTGGAAAAAGGGAAACATCACATTTTTAAAAAGGGTAGAAAGGAGGACCTGGAGAACTACAGACTAGTAAGTCTCACCTCTGTGCCTGGGAAGATCATGGAAAAGATCCTTCTGGAAGCAGTGTCAAAGCACATGCAAGACAAGGAGGTGATCTGAGACAGCCAGCATGGGTTCACCAACTGCAAATCATGCCTGACCAATCTGGTGGCCTTCTACGATGGAGTGACTGCATCAGTTGGCAAGGGAAGACCGACCGATATCATCTACCTGGACTTCTGTAATGCCTTTGACATGGTCCCACATGGCATCCTGGTCTCCAAATTGGAGAGATATGGATTTTATGGGTGGATCCAGTGGATAAGGAGTTGGCTTCAAGATCACACCCAGAGAGTGGTGGTCAATGGCTCTATGTCCAGGTGGAGGCCAGTGATGAGTGGTGTCCCTCAGGGGTCTGTCCTGGGGTCTGTACTGTTTATTAACTTTATGAACAACACAGACAGTGGGATCGAGTGTGCCCTCAGCAAATTTGCAGATTACACCAAGCTGAGTGGTATGGTTGATACAATAGAAGGAAGGGATGCCACCCAAAGGGACCTGGACAAGCTTTAGAAGTGGGCCCATGTGAACCTAATGACGTTCAACAAGTCCAAGTGCAAGGTGCTGCACATGGGCTAGAACAATCCCAGACATGAGTACAGACTGGGTGAAGAACTCAATGAGAGCTGCCCTGTGGAGAAGGACTTGGGGGTTCTAGTGGACAAAAAGCTCAACATGAGCTGGCAGTGTGTGTTTTCAGTCCAGAAGTCCAACTGCAGCCTGGGCTGCATCAAAAGAGGAGTGGGCAGCAGGTCGAGGGAGGTGATTGTCCCCCTCTGCTCAGCCCTTATGAGGCTCCACTCGGAGTATTGCATCGAGGTCTGGAGTCCCCAGCACAA
Organism: Anser cygnoides; assembly: GCF_040182565.1. Taxonomy (NCBI): domain Eukaryota; kingdom Metazoa; phylum Chordata; class Aves; order Anseriformes; family Anatidae; genus Anser; species Anser cygnoides. Next base: position 199,135,789 of record NC_089873.1, read on the forward strand.
GAAGGATGCGGAGCTGTTAGAACAGGTTCAGAGGAGGGCCATGAAAATTATCAGAAGGCTGGAGAACCTCTCCTATGAAGAAAGGCTGGGGCTTTCAACCTAAAAAAAGAGATGGTTCCGGGATGACCTCATTGCAGCTTTTCAGTACTTAAAAGGAGCTTATAAAAAAGATGGAGAGCAACTTTTTGCGCATTTGGATTAGAGGTTAGGAGGAAATTCTTCTCTCAGAGGGTTATGAGGCACTGGAACACGTTGCCTGGAGAGGCTGTGGATGCCGCATCCCTGGAGGTATTCAAGGACAGGTTGGATGAGGACCAGGGCAACCTGATTTAGTGGGTGGCATCCCTGCCCATGGAACGGGTTTGGAACCAAATGATCTTTAAGGTTCCTTCCAACCCAAGCTCTTCTATAAATCTATAAGGAGCATTCATAAAGTATTTGTTCTTTGATTGTAGAAAGAGCATTTTCATCCAATGTATGTTAGACTCCAAGGGTTGCCTAAGATCAGAGATCTAATTAGTGACTTTGCAAGTAATTGTCTCTCCTTAAATACTGACTCAGATACATAAACATTCTCATTTTCTCCTCTGAAAATGTTACAGTTCTATATTTTGTATGATAATATAAAGGCCCTCTAGGAACTGTTTCAACTATGTTCTACATATGAGTTAAAAGAAGATTGTGAAGTCAGATCTTTCTTAGAGTTTTTCTAGTCTCAAGAAATCTTATCCAGCTGGTGATGTCACTCCCATGGAGAAGAAAAGATTACATTTCTTTTACTGGCTTCTGAAACATGTGGGAAAAAGAATCACTGGAATAATAAAAAAAAAAGTGTGTGTGGGGATTAATAAATAATGCAAGTTACAAGGAATCTGCAGCTCTCTTAAAGTGATTTTTTTTTCCAGTAATTCCCTATGTTCTCTTTTACATGCAAAATTGAGATAAAACCCTGAAATTTTGTAGGCATATTATAAAGATGATACATTGAACTCTGATTTTGCTTCTATTCGTATTATTGCCTATTCATGGTCAAGTTTTAATCTTTTTTACATTGTTGGGCTTTCAATCACCTGTGATTCTGCCTCTTAATTTACTTTCCTCTTTGTTCTTCAGTTATTTCTTCTTGTGAGTACTTCTAAGATATTTTGTCAATTAAAACAGAATAAGAAAGGAAGACCTGTCTAACTTACATAGATTTCTATTAATGCCTTACACCATGGCCTTAGAAATTGGGCAAGAAGTTTCCTACATTTAAAGTACAGTTGCATTTAATGCACTGTTTACCTCATTAAATGAATTACACCATTGTTGTATAGAAATCTCGATTCTATACCATCTTTTGTATTACACTAAAGCAAATACAGCTCAATATACCAAACACTATGACAAACATTCTATGCAAATAATCAACATTTTATTTTCTTTTTTTTTTTCACTTTTTATGTATTTATTCCAAAGTTCTTAGTGAATTTGAGGATTTCTAACTAGTCGATAGGTCACGGCAATGGGAGATGGAGAGGCAGTGGGGAGATTCCTGAAGACTGGAAGAAGGAAAATGTCACTGCAGCATTCAAGAAGGGCAGGACAAGAAAGAGGCTCTGAGGAACTACAGGCTAGCCAGCTTCATATCACAGGATTCTGATCAGTAAAACCCAGCATGGACTTATGAAAGGGAAATCATACTCAGTCAAGCTAGTAGCTTTCTACAATGAGATGACCATCTCAGTAGAGACCATTAAATGCTGCTTATATTAACTTTTGTAAGTTAAGTCTCTGTAACTGTCTGACGGAAGAGTGTAACACTGTCTTCCGTCATATCCATATGGAAAAAAGAATGACAGAACTAGACAAATGAACAGTGAGGTGTATTGAAAACTGACTGCACTATTGACTCAAAGAGTTGTGATCAGAGACACAAAGTTCAGCTGGAGGCATGTTGCTAGTGGTGTGCCCCACAGGTTGATACAGGGACCAGTATTTTTTAACAACTTCATTAATGACCTCTATGATGGGACAGAGTGCACCCCCAGTGCATTTGAAGTTCATATAAAACTGAGAGGGGGGTTGTGTTTATATTCACAGGGGTCTTGACAGATTGGAGATATGGACACATAGGAACCTCATGACATTCAGCAAAGGGAAATGCCAAGTGCTTCCTCTGGGAAGAAATAACCTCAGGCACCAGGACGGGCTGGGGGCACACCAGCTGGAAAGCCACTTGGCAGGGAAGGACCTGGGAGTCATGGTGGCCAGCAAGCTGATCATGAGTCAGCAACATGAGCTTGTGGCTAAGAAGGCCAAAAGCTTCCTGAGCTATATTAGCAAGAGAGCATTGCCAGCAAATCAAGGGAGGTGATTCTGCCCCACCTCAGTGCTTTACGCAGCCTTGATATGACACACCTGGAGTTCCACTCCCAGTGCTAGGCTGCCCAGTACAAGAGAGACATGGACATACCTGAGTAAGTCCAGCAGAGGGACATGAAAATGTTTTACGGCTTGGAGTATCTGTGATATGAGGGAAGGATAAGAGAGCTGGGACTGTTCAACAAGAGAAGAGAAAGCTCAGATGGGATCTTATCCATGTGTATAAATACTTTATGGCAGTGGAGCACAAAGAAGTAAACAGATGTAACCTGCATCTTAACCTTCATTCGTGATGTGGTTCATTTTAAATACCTAAGTGATATTTACATCTCAGCTGCCTGTTAAGCTAACTCTTTGAAATCAGTGGCAAATTCTGAATCATGACAGCCAACTATGTATTTAACAAACTACCACAGGGTAAACACCCCTTAAAATGGTGTACCTGGTGGTCAGATATTAAGCCAAAACTCCCAGATTATATCTCCAGCTTTCTCCCCAGTTATGATTTTGGGAAACCTTCCTCCTCTGTACTTGCTTTATTCACTAGGTCATTGTCAGGCTTAATAGCTATGTGTTAAAGACTTTGCTTGAAAATGCTGTGTAAAACCAGATGTCTTTGTACAAACTATTATTTTATAAAAATACACAGACTTGTATCCTTCAGAAGCATCCTTGCTAAATGTCATTAGTTTGAGCTTCCATTTGGAATCCTAAAACAATAAAAAAAATCAAAAGATAGAAAACAAAACAAGTCTCCCCTCCCCCAAACAAAACAAAACAACAAAACCCAACCCAACCAAACTCAACACAAACAAACAAACAAAAACCACAGATAAACAAATAACAACACCAGCAAACTTTTCTCATTTAGAAAAAAGACCTCAGGACAACATTTTCAGCTACACAAGCACAAACAGTCACGTAGACATATGCCCACTTACAAAAGGCCATTTGAAAATTCTCTGCTTTTACTTAAGTTTTATTAAAAATGTTTTAATAAAAAAAAAATGCCTTTTCAATAAAATGCTAATTTCTCTTTGAGCTGAGAAGCTTCAAAAGGGTTGCCTACAGGATCAGAGCAGGTTGCCTTTAAACTGCAATGTTATAAGTACTACAGAAGACTTTACATCCTTGTTGGGCTTTAAATCTTGTAGTATATAATGATTTATTTAAATCTACTTGAAAAGAGTAAGGGTTGTTGAAAGAGATAATAATTGTTTCTCCTTTCTTTTAGATTTCATAATTCAACCAGAACTAAGTCTGATAATGAAAAGCCAGTAAAAGCTCTCTTATAAATAAGCACACAAACAGTAAGATTTTTGATAAGGTATGTATGAACACTCTACCAGTTCAGAAGTGTAGTGAGTAACTACTAGAGTTAACAGGTAGTAACATGATCTGCACACTGTAAGAAAGTGTTTTTTTATTATTATTTTATTTATTTATTTATTTATTTATAATTTTTATTTTTTTAAAAGGCTTAGTCCTGACTGGTGTACTTGTTCCTTGTATCATAAATATAAATGCATAAATAGTATAAATGCAATACAAAAGCATTTTATATAAAGGTGATATAAAAGTGGTTTATTATTACCAAAATACTTATATAGCAGGAAAAGCTCTTAATTTGAATGCAGATAACTGTACAAATATGCTTAGCGTCAACAACTATACTGTGCCATTTTACCTAAAGTATTATATATGACAGATTTCAGTAAACTGCAATATTTTAAATACAAAACCAAAGGCTGATCTGATACTGTGATTTTTGCAGTACAAAAGTCAGATGTGAAAATTTTGGGTAGATAGCTTAGTATGACTTTCTGCTGCTTATCTCCTCTTCAAGAGCTATCCCCAAATCAAAGAATTCTGAAGATTTCTTAACACAATGTAACTATCAAAAGATTTTTTTTAATTATTATAATGTTAATTGTTTTTCACCTTCTTGATTATCTTTTGCTTCTAAATGCTAAGCCTTATCTCCTTTCATTTTATGACAACTAATTTCCAATTTTTTAAACAAGCATTTGATCTTCTTTTCGTTCCCATAATTAATCTATCCATGTGTTCATGTAATTTAAATAATGCAAGGGTTTGTTGATTGTGTTTTTTTTTTCTTTCCTTTTTCCCCTAGAGAACCTTATTTTTCCAGTATGTTCTCATATTACGATCAATCAGATGTTTATATTTTATTTTATTTGCTTCCTCAACAGTTTTGTCAGGATTATTGGTCTGTATTATACAAGTACTTTTCTAGTATTTTTATCGCTGATGTATACACAAAGTAATGCTACAATTCATTCAATACATTTGTCCTATAAGTGTCCCTTCCTGATGTTTCATAACTGAGTTAACAGTAATTTAATAAAGCGTAGAAAATTTGGGGGTAATTAAAAAAAAAAAAAGGGTTTTGTAGCACACCATTTCAATTCTAGGGTAATTCATGATTTTTCAGCAAATATCATGAATGTAGTGATGCATTTCCAGCTTACTTTCTTCTGCTTATGTTCCACTCTATTGCACGCTCACGGTGTTGTAAGGTTGGACATCTCTAATTATATCAGTGGAGCTATTGCAACAAAACTGTTGATAGAGGAAGAAAACAGTACTTGAAATTGAACTCTCTATAGTCAAAAAGGCATACAGCATCTTCAGTGTTTCATCAACCAGATATCAGTTTCCATGTAATGCTGTTTACAGGCCAACACACATTCTGAATCAAAACCAAACAATAAAAGTTACATTGATAACTGATTTTCAAATAGTCTACAATACTGTAAATGTCAGAGAGATATTGTGATTTAGTTCAGGTGGGTATAGTTTTTTCAGTATATTTGGTGAATGGCACCTCCAGGTCATGGGATAAGACAATTGGTAGATTTCTGGGATGAGAGGTTACTACTCTTCCTTTACCATTTTTGGAGTTATGATCAAACTCTTGGTTTCCCCCTCTCAGTTCTGAGTTTGTTTTTTTTTGCTAAGACACAATTTTTGGAACCATACTTTGCTCTTTCCTACAGTCTTCAGACACTGAATAAAAGTTAGAAAAACATTATATGAAACATTACCATTGACTTGCAAACCATACATTAATGACACACTTACTACATTCTCCTAAGCCTGAAGAGGGTGCTAGAATGGGTAACATAAAAATAATGTATAACGTTTAAAGAAATATTGATGTAACAATATAAATAAGAGTATGCAGTCAAGACAGAAAATTAAAATATAAAGCCTTTAGCCTCAACAAGCATTTCACTTTGCCTCTTGAGAGGTGCTACTAATCTCTGTTACTAATGAAATAGAAAAGAGACTTCTATTCACAGGTATAAAACAGCTGTTCCTTTTTCAAAGATGGGGAAAGAATGTCATAGAGAGAAAAAAAGGACAACGATTTTTCTTCTGGAAGGTTGAGTACTTTCAGAGAGCTCAGAATTTGTAGTGCTGAGCTCAGAATGCAAACTACTAGAAATAGATTACACTGTCCATGTTCAGGCACCTAAGTATTTTGAACATTAAGCAGCTGGGCAAGAGCTATCTTCTTTCTCTATCAGGTTGAATACACCATCATCCCAGAAACATTCACATCTTAGAAAAGTGAATCATGTTTGAGTGACTAAAGTAGCATGACCATTGCTTATTTGTCTAGTTAGAAATGAGGTACAAAAATAGGTCCAGCCTGAAAAACATGCACTATTATAGTCTCTTGATTCCTGTCCAATTTTTCAGACAGTAAAAATCTGTGAATAGGAGGGTTTCTGGTTCTGTTTGTTTGTTTTCCTTTTCTAAGTGAAAACTACTCATTCTTGTGCAAATATATCACCTTGTAAATATTCATCTCAAACTTCTATGCCAAAATCGAATAAAAAATCAGAGCTGAACAAGTTCCATGAAGCATCATTGCTCTCACAGAACGATTAATTCAACACGGTGCATGTAATTTAGGCAGAGGATAAAATATTTCTCTTCATCTATAGAACCTTTCCATTCCCAGCAGCATGCTCTTACATCTTGACTCTTCATACATTTACATGCTATTTTCTTTTCATCTGCTTCACATCTGCCTTCTCTGTATTCATAGCTTTAATCCCAGCAGCTTCTTTCTAGTGCTCCTGTGAGTGCACATGTAAATCCTACTGTAAAACTCCATGTTCCAGTAGGAGCTGGCTGCCCTGTGTGGAAGGATGGCATCTAGTCAGAAACTGAAGGACTGACTTTTATTCTATATGGAGTAGAAAGCTACAGTCTTTAAAAGCTGGAAGAAACACAGACAGTTTATTACTATAGACAGAAAGATTTGCAAATGCTGCCCAGTTATATTCTGCTGTCATATGTGCTCTGCATCCTCTTGGCATTTCATTTAAACAAATGAACACAACCTTTAACGGATTCCGTGCTTCAGCCAGGTGAGGTTGAAAGTGTATTGCGAAGGAAAAAGAAAGCATAGGTGAAGCTAATGGAAAAAAAAAAAAAAAAACATAAGTCTATTGACTGTTACTTTGTCTTTACTGGTTTCTGGTTCTGGGAAGAGTCTCTAGACTTCTCATATACTTTTCTGTGCAAAGAAATGGGAGATGTAAAATGCCGAGGCAGTACCTTCACTGGTATCCTGGAGCAATCCTCTTTTGGCTCCTGGGCCCTTTGGTAAGCCTGGGGCCTAGGCACTGAAGCAGGATGTTCTGTAAGAGGCAGTAAAGTAATCTGGATGGGGAAATGTGGAGAGGGGAGTAATTTTCTGTACCATTACGGAGCCTCATGGTCTGGAGTTCAGCCCATCAAATCACAGCAGGAAAATTGCCTGCCTGATGTTCCAGGTCTTGCTTACCTGTGCCTGCACTAATCTTACTGGTATTAAAGACTAGTACTAGGTTATATGGAGAGAAATTGGCTTCCTTAACGCCACACTGCACACAGACCTCTTAGAAAAGGGTCCCCAGTTCAATATTCAGCTCCTGCTGGTGCAGAAGAATTGCTTGCCTCATGTTGTGTTCCATTTTGTCTTTGTAGCAGTGGTCAGATCCACAGATTGGTCATATCCATTGGCAGACAATGCTACCCTGCAGTACTGGTGTTTATAGTGCAGGAAGTGATCCATGGATCTTTGCAAAAGAAGGTCTTATAGTCACTGCCAAAATGTCTAAGCACACTGCATGCAAAGATGTATATTATATAGACTTATCTGATGAAAACTCCAGAATTTCTGAAACAATAATTAACATGGAATTATATTATTTCCCTGATTAGAAATGATAAGCAGTGCTGCAGAACTTCTGCATCAGTGGACTTGTCTGTTAAGGCTTTGCTTTCTTGCCCCTGGTGCCTCCAACATAAGTGGGGAAGCTGGCCTGGAAACCAGCCACCTCACATTGTCACACATATGTGCTAATCACTTTGACACTGGAAAATCAACTCAGCCTGGCAGTGCCAGGGGACTGCTATGTTCTGCTGAGAATTGTTTGCCTGCCATTGGTAGCCATGAAGAATATGCCAGGAATAATATTTTTGTCAGGGAGCAGTGAGAGCCAATAACTCTCTGTGGGCAATGATCTCTTTGGAAGCAGCATGGCCTGGCCTGGCAGCAGGGGACCACCCACCCACCCATCCACCCCAGCCTGGAAGGCTGTGGGGCACAGAGGCAGCCCCAGCTGTGGGAACTGGGCACCTCCCTGGCAATAGGGATAGGCTGAAGCAAGGCTGAGATATTGGCCTGCAAGTGGGCCTGGCATGGAAGAACCCATGGGTGGACAGGGCAGGGCTGTGGGGAGATGGAGACCAATGTCCTATGATGTCACTGGGGCAGGGTTTGACAACCTCAGGCTGGGCTGATATGGGATCCTAGGCCATGAACAGGGGTTAAGGGAGACCCAGAGGAGGCCGGGCATGCAAAATATAGCCCACTCATGCCCTCATGGCCCTGACATTTTTTCTTGTAGAAAGTGTGTTTTTTTTTTTTTCTCGTAGAGAGCTAGAGCCTTTGGTGTCATGCACGTGTCAGTGGCATGAGACGTCTGCACCATTCTGCTCCTTAATAAGTAAATTTATCAATCCTTGTTTGATTGATGGATCAACAGGTCCAGTTTTTGGACAATAATGTGAAAATCATAATACACATCCTCACAATGCTCCGAGAAGATCTAGCATGGACATGTTCTGCTTCATCCTTGGTTCATTCCAAGGGCATACTATACTAATCAGTTTTCTACCTTATAGGTAGGAATCCTTCCTCCTTTTGACTAATATTGCCTATAACCACATGGAGGGCCACAGTGAGAATCCTTTTACTGTCTAATCAGCTGCGGAGTAACAGAGGAGTGCTTATTTGGACAGCTAATGGAAGGATGGAGTTGTGTACAAAATAATAGGACAGGAGAGAATATTTGAATGCAATAGTTCAGTGAGAAAATGACAGATTTTTCTTTCCAATATATTTTGTTCAAAACATTGAGCTTTCATAGAATCACAGAATCATTACGGTTGGAAGAGATCTTCAAGATCACCTGGTCCAACCATCACCCTATCACCAATGTCACCCACTAAACCATGTCCCTAAGCACCAAGTCCAACCTTTCCTTGAACACACCCAGGGACAGTGACTCCACCACCTCCCTGGGCAACCCATCCCAATGCCTGACTGCTCTTTCTGAGAAGAAATGGCTTCTAATTTCCAATCTGAACCTCACCTGGCGCAATTTAAGGCCATTCCCTCTCATCCTATCACTAGTTACCTGTCTGTGAGAAGAGGCAGACCCCCAGCTCCCCACACCTTCCTTTCAGGTAGTTGTAGAGAGCAATAAGGTCTCCCCTGAGCCTCCTCCAGACTAAACAACCCCAGTTCCCTCAGCTGCTCCTCATAGGACTTGTGTTCCAGGCCATTCACCAGCTTCGTAGCCTTCTCTAGACATGCTTCAGGGCCTCAAGGGGCCCAAAGCTGAACACAGAACTCGAGGTGCAGCCTCCAAAGCAGAGTACAGGGGGATGATCACCTCCCTTGTCCTGCTGGCTACACTATTCCTGATACAAGCCAGGATGCCGTTGGCCTTCTTGGCCACCTGGGCACGCTGCCAGCTCATGTTCGGGTGAACATCAGTTAGCACCCCTAGATCCTTTTCCTCAGCACAGCTTTCCAGCCACTCTCCTCTGAGCCTGTAGAGCTGCATGGGGCTGCTGTGGTCAAAGTGCAGGACTTGGCACTTAGCCATGTTGAACCTCACCCCATTGGCCTCTGCCCAACGACCTATCCTGTCCAGGTCCTTCTGAAGGGCCTTCCTATCCTCCAGCAGATCGACACTTCCCCCAACTTAGTGTCATCTACAAACTTACTGAGGGTGCATTCAATTCCCTCATCCAAATCATCAATAAAGATATTAAAGAGGATGGGCTCCAATGCAGACCCCTGGGGAACACCACTGGTGTCTGGTTGCCAACGGGATTTCACTCCATTCACCACCACTCTTTGGGCCAAGCCGTCCAGCCAGTTTTTAACCCAGCAAAGAGTGTACCTGTCTAAGCCATGGGCTGCCAGCTTCTCCAGGAGGATACTATGGGAGACAGTGTCAAAGGCCTTGCTGAAGTCTAGGTAGACTACATCAACAGGCTTTCCCTCATCCACCAGGCAGGTCACCCGGTCATAGGAGATGAGGTTGGTAAGGCAGGACTTGCCTTTCATGAACCCATGCTGACTGGGTCTGATCCCCCGGTGGTCATGTATACATTGCATGATTGCATTCAAGATGACCTGTTCCATCACCTTTCTTGGCACCGAGGTCAGATTGACAGGCCTGTAGTTCCCTGGGTCCTCCTTATGACCCTTTTTATAGATGGGCATCACATTAACAAGTCTCCAGTCATTCAGGACCTCTCTGGATGACCATGACTGCTGATAGCTGAAGGAGAGTGACCCAGCAATCACATCTGCCAACTCACTCAGCACCCTCGTGTGGATCCCATCTGGCCCCATGGACTTGTGACAATCCAGGTGGACCAGCAGGTCTCTAACTGTTTATACCAGAACTTTGGGGGTGTTCTTCTGCTCCTCATCCCAGACTTCCAGGTCAGGAGGATGAGTATGCCAAGGATAAGTGGTCTGGCTAGTAAAGACAGATGCAAAGAAGGCGTTAAGAACCTCAGCCTTTTCATTATCCTTAGTAGTCATGTTCCCCACTGCGTCCTGTAAAGAATGGGGATTCTCTTTGGCCCTCCTCTTGCCATTAATATATTTAAAAAAACATTTTTTATTATCCTTAACCATAGTGGCCAGGTTGAGCTCGTGCTGGGCTTTGGCCTTCCTGATATTTTCTCTGCATATGATGGCAACTTCCTTGTACTCTCTCTGAGTTGCCTGCCCCTTCTTCCACCTGTCATAAACTGTCTTTTTCTCCCGAATACACAGCAAAAGAGCCCCAGCCAGGGCGGAACTCAACCTGAATTCCTGATGACTCTTTCTGGAGTCTGTGCTTCTGGGGACCCTAAAGCCATTCAAGGAAGTTGACACTGTGGTGCTTTTACACTGATGGGCAGCTGAACCCCACCACTCCCCTCACTCCCCCTCTTCAAAGGAAGAGGGAAAGAAAATATGATGAAAAGGGCTCAAGGGTTGAGATAAGGACAGGGAGATCACTCAACAGTTACTGTCATGGGCAAAACAGACTCAGCATAGGGAGATTAATACAATTTATTGCCTATGACAAACAGAATAGAGCAGTGAGAAACTAAAATGAAACTAAAACCACCTTTCCCCCTTCCACCTTATTCCACTTCCTCCCCCTGAATGGCGCAGGGGAATGGGGAATGGAGGCTGCGGTCAGTCCATGACACTTCATCTCCACCACTCCTTCACGGTCACTCTCTGCCCCTGCTCCACGTGGGGTCCCTCCCACGGGATGCCGTCCTTCCCGAACTGAGCCTGCGGCGGCTGCCCACAGGCTGCAGCTCTTCAAGAACTGCTCCCAAATGGCTCCGTACCACGGGGTCCATCCACCAGGAGCAAACTGCTCCAGCACGGGTCCCCCACGGGCGGCAGCTCCCCCCAGACCCCTGCTCCTGCGTGGGCTCCTCTCCACGGGCTGCAGCTCCGGCCCGGGGCCTGCTCCTGTGGGGGCTCTCCATGGGCCGCAGCCTCCTCCAGGCCACATCCACCTGCTCCACCGGGGGCTCCTCCACGGGCTGCAGCGTGGAAATCTGCTCCGTGTGGGACCCGTGGGCTGCAGGGGGACAGCCTGCTCCACCAGGGGCCTCTCCACGGGCCGCAGGGGAACTTGTGCTGCGTGCCTGGAGCACCTCCTGCCCTCCTGCTGCACTCACTTTGGGGGCTGCAGGGCTGCTTCTCTCTCAGCTCTCACCCCTCTCTCCCAGCTGCTGTAGCACAGCAGGTTTCCCCTTTGTTCAATCTACTCTCCCAGAAGCCCACCCAGTGTCGCTCGTGGCTTGGCTCTGGTGAGCAGCAGGTCCCTTTTGGAGCTGTCTGGAGCTGGCTCTGATCTGATGTGGGGCAGCTCCCAGGCTCTGCTCACAAAGGCCACCCCTGCAGCAAGCCCCTACCCCCCCCCCCCCCCCCCCCCCCCCCCCCCCCAGCTTTATTGCTGAGCGTGACACTATATGGTATGCACTATCCCTTCAGCCAGTGTTGGTCAGCTGCCCTGGTTCTGTCCTCTCCCAGCTCCTTCTGCACCCCCAGCCTCCTTGCTAGCAGGGCAGCAGGAGAAGCTGTACTGCTTTGCAACAACTAAAACATCGGTGTGTTGTCAGCAAAAACACAGAACCATACAAACTACTAGGAAGAAAATTAACTCTATCCTAGCCAAAAGCAGGGCAACTAGAAACTGTGGTTTTGGTCATGTCTACATGGAAGTAGAATATACATGTGTGTGTTTTCTTGTGCTGTACAGAGGTGAAATATGTCATATACTATAATGTGTCTTATACACTCATGAATTCCTTTACCAATTCATAGACTCATAGAATCATAGAATATCCTAAGTTGGAAGGGACCCGCGAGGATCATCGAGCCCAACTCCTGGCACCACACAGGTCTACCCAAAAACTCAGACCATATGACTAAGTGCACAGTCCAAATGCTTCTTGAACTCTGACAGGCTTGGTGCCATGACTACTTCCCTGGGGAGTCTGTTCCAATGCTCGACAACCCTCTCAGTGAAGAACCTCTTCATTCATGCAGCTGGAAAATGTTCTCCAAAATCATATGAATCTAGGGTCAAGGGAGGCCTGGGAAGTAGGAAGGGCTTGAATATGTTACTAATATAATAATTTCAGTGTGTGACTGATTATTTGTGCACATAAGGCTTTCTGGATTGTGAAATACCAAAGAATATCTCTCAGTGATAGTTTATAGAGTTGTAAAGTAGCTTTCCACATGCTTTTTAATATACCTGGGGTGACGGAACTGCTGATCCATGTGGGGTATATTGTGCCCGATTAGTTTTATGGAACGTGTTGGTTAAGAGTTGATTTATTTGCTGAAAAAAATACCAACTTACATACAACTCTGTGTGTTTTCTAGTTTGGGGACATGCAGTGCCATTTAATTGGCTTGTGTAGGTATCTTGCTGGTTTTTGTTACTTTAATAAAACCTTCTGGTATAGCCGTCTCTTCACCTTTCTGTACAATTAAGTGGTTGGCAATATGGTCAATAAGAAGCACATAATTTTTTAAAACTTATATTTGTAATGCAAGAAAAAGATTAGGAACAATGAAGTCAGACTGTTCAATGCTAAAAATAAATATATAGCCTTTATAAATTTTGAAGTTTAACTTGCAGAAATGAAGTAAGTGAAAAAAAAACGGCAACAACAACAAAACATATTTTACTAGTTGTGTTATTCATGGCTATCAGCATCCCTTGTGTTTTCTTTTCTCTTTTCATCCTCTTGCATTTTCTGTCAGGAATACTGCACTTTGGCTTGTCCCCCAAGGCTCATTTTGCTTCATTCTATAAAACCTCTGTAGCTATCACTTGTACAAAGAAAACAACTTCTTTTGTTTTCCACTTTCAGGATCTCATGGCACTAACTCTAGGCTGCTACAGGAGCATAAGTAGAAATACACCCAATTAGTCCTGAAATGATCCATTTAGAGTGTCTCAATATGTTTGCTTTTACTGATCCCATCAGTAGAAGACAAATGTTGACTCTCTAGATTATCATCGAAAGAGTCAGTTTTACCATTACATAATGTTTAAATATATTTTTACATAAAAGCAAATCTAGTGTTTACTGAAAAAAAAAAATTGATCAATATTGGGACTAAGTTACAGAACAGACAAAGCAGGGAAATGCCTTATTAAAATCAAGCAACAAACCACTTGTATTTTCTGTATAGGTATTTCAGTCTTAACTTAAAATGAACACTCCATTATTATTTTCTTCATCAGGAGATGTCTTCTTTTTCTTTCTTTTTCCCTTTGAGGTGAAGGAAAAACTGAGTAAAAGCTATGATCTTTGCTGTATCAAAACACCCTTCCCTTGTGTTTTACTAGGCATTGTTTCTTAGCAGTGGGACATTGCATACCCCCAGGGGTGTACCATGGTACTTCTGAGGCTTACATGACTTCTTCCTGTCCCTTTTTTCAAATCGTTTGATTAATTTCATTGTACTATAAGTATTAATTAGCACCTTCCTGACTCCTGGTTTCCTCTCTTTATTGTAGACTTCTGAAGAAATAAGAACACAAGAATGTCTGTAACAGGTCAGATTAAGGGTCCACTTAGCCTAATAGCTGCTTTTCAGAACTGGCCAATAACAAATGTTGTAGATAAAAGTATGAAAATAGGATAAGCAAACAGCAGTGCTGCTTTCTTCTTCCTTTTCCCCTCAGTGCACCCAAACACCTGGTGATATGCTACTTACAGACTATCTGAATCAGCAATGGCATCATTATTTTTAATTGCCTTTGATGAATGTTGCTTCCAGGAAGTTCATAAAACATTCTACATCTTATTCTGAGAACAGTAAATGCATAGCTTTCATATTAGATGCCTTGCCATTTTTTTTTCTCTTGGAACATCATGTAGAGGCTGACTACTTCAAAAACAGAATCATAGAATCATAGAATCATAGAATATCCTGAGTTGGAAGGGACCCTTAAGGATCATCAAGTCCAACTCTTGATACCGCACAGGTCTACCCAAAAGTTCAGACCATGTGACTAAGTGCACAGTCCAATCTCTTCTTAAATTCAGACAGGCTCGGTGCAGTGACCACTTCCCTGGGGAGCCTGTTCCAGTGTGCAAACACCCTCTCTGTGAAGAACCCCCTCCTGATGTCGAGCCTAAATTTCCCCTGCCTCAGCTTAACCCCGTTCCCGCGGGTCCTGTCACTGGTGTTAATGGAGAAAAGGTCTCCTGCCTCTCGACACCCCCTTACGAGGAAGTTGTAGACTGTGATGAGGTCTCCCCTCAGCCTCCTCTTCTCCAGGCTGAACAGGCCCAGTGACCTCAGCCGTTCCTCGTACGTCTTCCCCTCCAGGCCTTTCACCATCTTCGTAGCCCTCCTCTGTACACTCTCCAACAGTTTCATGTCCTTTTTATACTGTGGTGCCCAGAACTGCACACAGTACTCGAGGTGAGGCCGCACCAGCGCAGAGTAGAGCGGGACAATCACCTCCCTTGACCTACTAGCGATGCCGTGCTTGATGCACCCCAGGACACGGTTGGCCCTCCTGGCCGCCAGGGCACACTGCTGGCTCATATTCAACTTGCTGTCTACCACGACCCCCAGATCCCTCTCTTCTAGGCTGCTCTCTAGCGTCTCATCGCCCAGTCTGTACGTGCAGCCAGGGTTTCCCCGTCCCAGGTGCAGGACCCCGCACTTGCTCTTATTGAACTTCATGCGGTTGGTGATCGCCCAGCTCTCCAACCTATCCAGATCCCTCTGCAAGGCCTTTCCACCCTCATTCGAGTCCACAACCCCTCCAAGTTTGGTGTCATCAGCAAACTTGCTCAAAATACCTTCTATTCCTACATCCAGATCGTTTATAAAAATATTGAAAAGTACCGGCCCTAAAATGGAGCCTTGAGGGACCCCACTGGTGACCGCCCGCCAGCCTGACGCAGCCCCATTTACCATAACCCTTTGGGCCCTGCCCGTTAGCCAATTGCTCACCCATCGTATGATGTTTTTGTTTAGCTGTATGGTGGACATTTTGTCCAGTAGGATCCTATGGGAAACCGTGTCAAAAGCCTTGCTGAAGTCCAAAAAAATCACATCAGCTGGTTTCCCTTGGTCCATCATACGGGTGATCTTATCATAAAAGGAAATCAGGTTAGTTAGGCAGGACCTGCCCTTCACAAACCCATGCTGGCTGGGACCAATGACTGCTTTGTCCCCCAGGTGCGCCTCAATAAGTTCGAGAACCATCTTCTCCATGATTTTACCAGGCACTGACGTGAGACTGACAGGCCTGTAATTGCTAGGGTCTTCTTTCTGACCCTTCTTGTAAATCGGCACAACATTTGCCAGCTTCCAGTCTACCGGGACCTCTCCAAATTCCCAGGATCGTTGAAAAATAATTGAGAGAGGTTCCACGATTACGTCCGCCAGCTCTTTCAGCACCCGGGGATGAATCCCATCCGGACCCATGGACTTGTAGGGATCCAGGTGGAGTAGCAAATCCCGCACACGTTCAGGTTTGGTTGGGAGTTTGTCATCCCCACTGTCCCGGTCCTCCAGCTCAGGGCACCCTGGGTCCCGAAGCCCATCATCGGCATTGAAGACAGAGGCAAAGAAGGCGTTAAGCGTCTCTGCTTTGCCTATGTCATTGTCTGTGAGGAGACCTTCCCTATCAAGGAGCGGCCCTATGTATTCTTTAGTTCTCCTTTTTCCATTCACATATCTGAAAAAGCCCTTTTTATTTTCTCTCACAGACACAGCCAGCTTCAACTCTAGGTGTGCTTTGGCCACACGAATTTTCTGCCTACAAACACGAACAGCATCCCTGTATTCTTTCCATGACACCTGGCCCTCCTTCCAGTAGCGAAACACTCTCTGTTTCCGCCTAATCTCCATTAGAATGTTCCTGGTCAGCCACGCCGGCCTCCTGCCCCGCCTGCCTGACTTGCGATATTTAGGAATTGCTTGATCTTGTGCTTCTAGGAGGCATCGTTTAAAGAATGACCAGCACTGGTGGACATCAAGGCCTTCAAGAGCAGTTTCCCAGGGGACCTTGCTGACTAGTTCCCTGAGCAGCCTGAAGTCCGCTTTCCCCATATCTAGGGATGAGGTTTTGGTGGCACTTTTCCTTCTGTCACCGTAAATTTTGAACTCAACCACTTCATGGTCGCTTTGACCAAGGCGGCCACCAATCACCACATCTCCCACCAGACCCTCTCTGTTTTCTAGCAACAGGTCTAGGAGGGCACCTTTCCTAGTTGGCTCCGTTAGCACCTGCACCAAGAAGTTATCATCTAGGTGCTTCATGAACCTCCTGGACTTGCTCGTGTCAGCCGTGTGGCACTCCCAGTTAACGTCTGGCAAGTTGAAGTCCCCCATAAGGACAAGGGGAGTTAATCTCAAGGCCTCTCTTAGTTCTGTAAAGAATAATTTATCGGCGCTATCGTCCTGGCCAGGCGGTCTGTAATAGACTCCCACAACGACATCCCCTTTATTCGTTCGTCTCTTGATCCTTACCCAGAGGCTCTCAACTTTGCCATCGCCGACCTGAAGTTCCACATAGTCCAGCCCCTGCTTCACATACATCGCCACCCCACCACTTCGCCTACCCTGCCTGTCCCTCCTGAAGAGCCTGTAACCATCTATCGCAACACCCCAGTCACAGGACTCATCCCACCAGGTTTCGCTTATGCCGATGATATCGTAGTTGCAGGACTGGGCCAGGACTTCTAGCTCATCCATTTTATTCCTCATACTGCGTGCGTTCGTGTAGAAGCACTTCAGGTGCGTCTCCTTACACTCAGCACCTTGTGGATCTGCCCGAAGGACCTCACTGGCACCCAGCTCCTCTGATTCTAGCGTTCCTTCCCTTAGGTCTTCACCGGCGTGCCTGGTTTTAGCCCCTTCCCCCTTCGACTCTAGTTTAAAGCCCTATCTATCAGCCCTGCCAACTCCTGACCAAAGATCCTTACCCCTCTCCGAGAGAGGCACATCCCATCAGGTGCCATCAGGCCCTGTGTAGCATAGACCTTCCCGTGATCAAAGAACCCAAAGTTCTGCCGGTCACACCAGTCTCGAAGCCACGAGTTTATGTGAACAGCACGCCTTTCAGCTTCGATCCCCCCTATCGGAAGGACAGAGGCAAACACAACCTGCGCCCCTGATCCTCTAAGTAGTCGCCCCAAATCCCTAAAGTCCCTTTTGATCGCCTTCGGACTTCTCGTTGCTACTTCATCGCTACCAGCCTGAAAGACCAGTAGCGGGTAGTAGTCAGTGGGCCGTACCAGGCGCTGGACTTTCTTGGCGAAGTCTCTCACCCGAGCCCCAGGGAGGCAACAGACTTCTCTGCGGGTTGGGTCCGGTCGGCATATCGGTCACTCTGTCCCTTTCAGAAGGGAGCCCCCCATAACAATAGCCCTTCTTTCTTTTTTGAAGGATGATGTGGCAATGCGGTGTGTAGGTCGCCTTGTCTTAGGCGCCCCCTCCAGCTGGGACGGGTTTTTATCTACTTTGTCATTCGGGTTGTCTTGTTCTAGTCCTTCATATTGATTATTTAAGGGTAGATGAGAAGGTGAGGTGGGCAGAGAGAGGGCTCGCCTACCACCCCGAATAGGCACCTGCCTCCATTCCTCCCCTTGATCTAGGTCTCCTCCCGCTGCCTGGCAGGAGGAGGGAACCTCCGTTTTCTGCATAACAGGAGACGCCTGTGCTGTGGCAGGCTCATGAGCCTGCCTCAGAGAGGGTAGAGTGCACCTCCACCAGTCAATTTCCATCTCCGATTCCCTGATGCTCCTGAGCCTGTTCACCTCGTCCCGGAGCACCGCTACCTGGCTGAGCAGTTCTTCAACCTGGGCACACCTCCCACAGGCATACCCACCACTGCTGTCGGAGACCGACAGAAGGCTGGGGCACACTCTGCAGCCCAGGACCTGGACGGCTGCATGTTTCCCGGGTCCCTCCGTCTGAGTAGCCACCGTGGTGACCGTGGCTGGAGATGCCGCACGAGATGCGGAGGCCACGTTTTTCTGCCTGGTTGATACAATGGTCAGGTTCTACGCAAGAAGGTTACAAGCACGGAAGGGAGAGGTAGCTGCAACAGAGCGACGATGGATCCCCGCCCTCACTGCCCGCGCTCACTGCCCGCGCTCACTGCCTCGCTCACTGCCTCGCTCACTGCCGCGTCACTCCCTGTTTGCCGGCCCTGTTCGCCGCGCTCCTGGTCGCTCGCGCTCCCTAAGGGCTGCCTTTGAGCGGCCGGGGGGAGGAGCTGTCGCTGACGCTGCTGGCTCCGCCTACGCCTCGTCAGCCTCCCTCACGAGGGCTGCCGGTGCCTGGCGGCTCCCTCACGTAGGCTCGATGCCCGAAAAATGGCCCTGCCTGTCCCGATCCCGCGCTCCGCTGCAGCACGCGTCTGCCCCGGAGCCGGTCGCCTCGGCAAGTGGCCAATATGATGTAATATGATGTAACAGAATATGATGTAATGATGTAACAGAATATGATGTAATACCACAACTAATTAAATTAGGAATGGAGTGGTTAGATTTCACAAATGTCCCTCTTTTGCAGGTCATGTTTTTAGTTTTATGAGAATACTGTATACCTGTATAGACCCATTTTTCTCATACGGTAGTTGACATCAAACTGCATTAGGAGTAGAGTCATCAGTCCTTATAAGCTTTGTCAATGGAGCACTGGAACAATGATAATGGAGTGAGATAGATACATTTCAGGTGTACTCCACCCACTTGAAATTAGAGTTGTCCTTTAAACATTACTGTATTTTCTCCGTGGGTCTATGTGCAACCAGAACGACTGTGTGACTCATTAAGTTCTCTGAGCTGATTTATTTTCCAAGCATGTGTCAGAAAACATTTTGAATGTTTCCTTCTTGCTATCTGTTTTATGAGTGTAGCTCTAGTTGTGTCTTGCTGAAGTAGTTTTCTTGTTAGTTTAAGAAACCAGGAAATAAGTGTTTAATTTGCCTCTTAAAAACAGTTCTGTGTCACTTGACAAATGGTTACTGCATTCTGAAGAGAAATAGCTTTACCATTCTCAAAATCCTCCCATCAACATTGAGCAGATACATTTGAACAAGTACATGAAAATAATTTCCAGTCAAAATCTGAGAAAATATAAAAATAATATTTCACAGTCACGTAGTCTTAGTTTTAAAACCATTGTAACTTTTATGCCATGAAAACTGTATTTTAGAAGCATAAAACCTATTGCTTTTTTTTTTTATGCTTCTTTGTGAGTTTTTGTAGATTTGTTTTTCAAAAAATTGAATACCCTGAATGAACTTGGAAAACATCAAAAATTCAGCTTATTTTTAAAAATGCTTAAATCTAAATGAAGCATAGTGTAGAGTCTTCAGCTTGAAGATGGAAGCAGTCCCTCTAGCTAGGGAGAAAACAGAGAAGGCTGTTCTATAACCTATTTTCCTGATTTGACTAAGAATTTACATTAAAGATTTACTTTAAAAAAAAAAATGTTGTCCAAAATTTGATACAGTAGGACACATAATCCTTTCTGCTTCTGAACTCAAATGCCAGGAGAAGAGGAAAAACAACGTATCTGACTTCCATCTCTACACTTCATTTTATATCCCATGAAATGTTAGCTGCAGCCTTTCAGGTAAATATCTTTATAGAATTCTTTCATCTCTACTGAGAACATCATCATGACATCACTGAGATGACATAAAATGCATATGCATTACATGAAGCCTTAGAGCCCCAGGGGACAATTAGGTTTTTGAGCATTGCAGAAGAATGTTTGGGTATTTAACTGAAGTTTTGACTTAGACTTTGTTAGTAAGAAAAATACTTTTGCTCTTTGCATTTTTATTTTTATAGTTCCTTTTTAAATCAGAAGAAATTGAGATTTTTCTTTTTTTCCCCTCCTAATGAGACATAACTAATTTATCAGATTTTTCATTTGGAAGTAGGGAAACGTAGTAAAAGATTTATTTATTTATTTATTTATTTTTCACTGCTTGAAATGCCTTCTGAGATAGATTTTCTTTTTATTCCTTCAACAGTCACGGCGAGTCCATGCTGTGATTCTATAAGGTAAAGGGTTACAGAAGCTATTAAATAACCTTTGACTTTTCTCATTTTCAAACACCTGGTCTCTCCTTCCACACACAGTTCCAAAGGCTGTGGAGATTTCCTACTACACACCCTGCACCTCGAAGAAAACACTACGTGGATGCCTCTCTAAAGAAAAACGTGATTGAGTGCTCTCTGTTCTCCTTTACCCTTCTTTATTTGATCTTCCTCCTGAGTAGAACTTAATCTGGAACCCGGAAAGGAAATTATAGTCTATACTATTTATTATTATTACTATTATTATTACTATTTATTATTATTATTATTATTATTAATTTTAATTATTATTTATTATTAATTATTAATTATTATTATTATTATTACTGCTACTATGTCCACTTAGAAAAATCTAATTCAAAATAATACAACAGCAATGAGAAAAGAACTACTAAAATAAAATAATTCAGTTTTCATGTATTTTTGGATGTCTTATTATTAAGATTATAATTATTTATAATCATTTTTATATTTTTATATTATAATCATTTAATATAAATTATTTATTTATATTATGTTTATATATTTAATAATCATTTTTATATTATAATATTTTTAAATTTTAACATAAATTTAAAACTACAGTCTCATAATCTCCCACCCAGGTCAAGATTTGAAATACAGTTTGCTGAGGCAAATCATGGACAATCCCTGTTTGAAAAGCCATCTTCTCATCTGCTTCCCCAAGAACTCTACATTCCTTAAAAAGAAAGTAATAGGAGTTGTTTGGAAAGAAACAGTGATAAAGCAACTCGTTTTAATACATGAATAAATAAATAAATATTATGAAAAAAGTGGATTAATTTTTGAAAAACACAAAATGTGTGATGGGTACAACTAGGAAGGAAAATTGGTTTGACTACTTTTGTTATAGTTACGCTAAGTTCTATATTCAATTTGACTTTGAGCTAGTCATCAACCTAGAAAACGTAATCATAGGAATATTCACAGCAACCATAAGAATTATGCAAGTGTTAATGTTTTCCTGGATCATAAAAATAATTGCATTGAGAACATCAGAACTTTTTGAAAATAGATCCTGACAGTCAATAAATTTGCTTAGGCATCAGAAGAATTCAAAACTTTTCAATTCATATTGGCAAAAGTAATACAGCAGCTTATAATAATCTGTAGTGATAGCATGGCAGTAAACCCTCTCCCCAGTCATTGAACCTGGCAGAAACAAATACCTTATTTACTGGAAAACATGTTACTTGATATCCCATTTTTTTCAGATTTCACACATATTCATGGGAAAAATATTTGTAAGAAAATGGATCACAAACATTTAGTTTCCCAAATAACTGCTCTAAGCACTGGAATGGGGATAATCTTTAGTTTGGACAGTTGGGATAGTCTATTGGAATAGTCCTTTTCTCTCTTTCTCCATTACAATAATCATGCCAGGCCTACACAACAAACATTTAGAATATATTTTTGTGTAAATTGCATTCCTCCCTGTAAAATCATATACAACTATATTTCTTTCAGCAATATTTGTACATTTTCATCAATATTTCAATATTTACGCATATCTTGGTGGTATAAGATTGATCAGTATCAGTAGTAAAAAAGAACTGCCTTTATCAGCATATTCCTACTGCAACAGTTTTAGGCTCTTTTTGAAAATGCTTTTAACATTAATTCTGGAAAATGACTGAATATGTGTCTCTTAATCATGATAAAGTACCAGAATAACAGAACTTATTCTGTTTCTTAGCATATCTCACACTTCTTGATTTGATTTCAAGAAATATTTGATTAACTCAAAATCATTTTTATTATTGTTTTATTTGTGGAGGGTTCAGGTTCCACAGAAAAATAGCACAAAACAAAATATCACTCCCGGAGTCCTATTTATGGTATTTCCTTGGTGTGCTTGTGAATGTCTGCATGTGCACAAATATGAAAACACACAAACAAATACACCCACTTTTTGTAAAGACCAGGATATTTGAATTGCAAGACATTGGATTACTAAGTTGCAGGCAGCTAGAATTTTTCAGGAGTGAGTTAGGCTATCAAAGAGAAGTACAGAAAAAGAAAGCAAAACCATTTGAGTTGTATTATGCATAAAACAATAGGAGCTTGGTTTTGAAATTCTTTGCATCTTGTAGAGGGGGCAAGTGTGTGTGTTCTCTTCTACCCAAGCACATCATTAACATGAAAAACATATTATGAGGAAAAGATTGTGTGTAACTAAAGAGGAACTGTAATTTTTGTAAAGTTTAGGTACATAAAAATATTGAAATAATTTATTAGGCTTTTATTTAAATTATATAAATTTATAAAATCAATTATTTAAATGAATAAAATATTTATTAAAAAAATACTACTTTCTTCACATCATTTCTCTGATAGGTTATTCTCTGTCTCTTTCTCATCTTTGAATAAAACTGCATATTCTTTCTCTTTCCTGATAACTTGTTCTGAGCCAGGTAACATGATAAAATCCATTGTTTATCATATCTTCCTGAATTAGGAGAGAGAAGAGATTTCCCCTTCTTAGTCTGATCTCCATGGTTAGAAAATCAAACTGTAAACCTGTAACTTGTCTTCAAACTAGAACAATCCACCATCCTAAAATTTGAGAAGTTAACCATTAGTTTAACATGTCAAAGCTATAAAAAGTGTGATTTCATTACATCCTGAACACCCAGTTGGAGTTTCAAATTTGTATGCAAACAGTGTTCAGGGATTGTATGGCCAGTGTAAACCATCTTTCCTATTGAAAATATTTTCAGCTAAAAATATTTTAGTTGTACTGCTCTGCCTTCATGCATTGGCAATGAAGTCATCATAGATAAAGGAGAAATTAAACGAAATCAAGCACATTGGTAAGATTTATTTGACAACATCCATGTCTTCCTTTCTGTTTTGGTCAGTGGTAAGAAATAAGCACCTCTAGGTCACAGTTATCTCATTCTAAAGTAGACAACTTTAAAAGGTTGTAAGAATCATACTCTGAAAAATGCTGCTATTTCTCCATTGATTACAAAGGGAGCCCAGAGGGAAAATCATAGATAAGGATGTCTCTGTGGTAGATTTCTAATGTTACATGGGCTTAATCCAACCCATGCTATATCTCCCAACAAGAAACACTATCAGAAGGCATGACTGCAAAAATTTGTCACACTTTGAAATGAAAGAACATAAAGAACTACTGAATTTGAAGGAAAATTACTGACCAGTTCATAACTGTGTAAAGTCCCAGTATTTGTCATGGGCCAGTTTCAACATAAGCCAAGAATAAAGTCATACACCTCATTAATTGAATTAGTTGGAAACAAAAATGCAAGCCAAGCCAAAATGCTATCTGAATATTCAGCAGTTCAAATCCATATATTTGATCTTGAGTCACGATCTGCAAGGCATCATAATATCCCTTGTGAGTTATGACCGCAAGACCAATCAACACAAATTCTGTCAGTTTGTATGAATAAACACAAGAGTTGCTGCTCTCAATTTTAGCTCTTTAATTTTCATAGTTAAAAAAAGAAGAAGAAAATTAATGTCATTTCAGAAGATTTTAAAAAGGATATTATGGAACTTGAGTAAATCATTTCTATTGAAATTGCACAGAGAACAGCACAACAGATGCAAAGTGACTGGTACTTGCAAAGTAAATCTATTGCTAAACATTATCTGAAATAGTTTCACTAAGCCACTGTAGAGGAACTAGTACATTAAACTCCAATAAACTACTGTAGTGGAGCATTACTAATTTGCTGCTTCTGTGCAAATGAGTTGAACAAGTGGTTATACTTGAAAGATGAATAAGAATCAACAACATCTGCAGCATTAGGATGAAGATATTAGGCCTGAAGTAGTTGGGAGAAATTAGCAATAACAAGGAGCTAGGATGAATATCAATAAAATTGTTGGATCCTTATTAGAAGAGACAGTGACCTCAGCTGTGAACTGATACTCAATAGGTTCACTAAGTGGGGAGCTAAAGAGAATGAACCAAAGTCAGAGTTCCAAAGCCTATCTTTTTTATCCTTTTTTTTTTTTTTTTTTTTCTGGCTATGCTGGCTGTCCTTGCAACTAATAATTATAATTTCTCTTTTTGTCTTCCATCTTAGTTGCTTATGAGTGGTTCTTCTATCCTAGCAACAGCCTCCAGAGTATAGAGCTTAAACCAGAACTAAATGAAAAGATAATGGTCTTTGTCCATTTTTGTTAATAAAAGGATCAAGCAAGTTGTAGCAAAATACTGACCCAACGCGTAGCCCCTAAAGATACATTTCTGGTAGCAGTAACTGAAATCAGATGGGGAAAACATCACTATAAATGCTTAATAGTATCCAGAAACAGGCCAGAAACCAGGGAACTTTTTGTGCTGTCCAGGTAAATTGGTTCAGTGCTTTTACAGTGCAGAGTATCTGTAGATTTAAAACAACCCCCTTGTATTGGTTTATGTGCCAAGGTTTAGGTAGCAGGCTGGGTCTGCAGGGGTGGCCTCTGTGAGCAGAGCCCAGCAGCTGCCCCAGGTCAGATCAGAGCCAGCTCCAGACAGCTCCAAAAGGGACCTGCTGCTCACCAGAGCCAAGCCACGAGCGACACTGGGTGGGCTTCTGGGAGAGTAGATTGAAGAAAGGGGAAACCTGCTGTGCTACAGCAGCTGGGAGAGAGGGGTGAGAGCTGAGAGAGAAGCAGCCCTGCAGCCCCCAAGGTGAGTGCAGCAGGAGGGCAGGAGGTGCTCCAGGCACGCAGCACAAGTTCCCCTGCGGCCCGTGGAGAGGCCCCTGGTGGAGCAGGCTGTCCCCCTGCAGCCCACGGGTCCCACACGGAGCAGATCTCCACGCTGCAGCCCGTGGAGGAGCCCCCGGTGGAGCAGGTGGATGTGGCCTGGAGAAAGATGCAGGCTGTGGAGAGCCCATGGAGGAGCAGTCTCAGGGCAGGAACTGTGGTCCATGGGGGACCTACACAGAAGCAGACGTTCTGGCAGGATCTGCATCCCGTGGGATACTCATACTAGAGTAGTCCATTCTGGAAGGACTGCACCCTGTTGCATGGACCACAGGGGGAGGACGCAGAAGAGTTTAAGAGTGAAGGTGAGCTTGGGGGAAAGAGGGGCTAGGGGGAAAGTGGCTTTACTTTTGTTTTTGTCTCATTATCTTACTCCATGTTTAAATTGCAATAAATTAATTTTCCCTGAGTCAAATGTTTTGCCTATGATGTTAAATGGTGAATGATCTCCCTGTCCTTACCTATATCTACAAAAGTTTCATCTTGTTTTATCCTGTTCTGCTGAGAAGGGGTAGTGAGAGAACAGCTTGGTGGGCACTTCAGAGACCACAGGGCTAGCCCACCAAACCCAAGCAGCTAATCTTCTTACAGATTAGTTGTAACTGTATAAATCTGGATGAAACTTTTTATTGCTTAGTCTTTAGGAAGGTGTTAATCTATAAAGAAATGCAATTTATGAACTGTACGTAAGTGTAAAGCTTGATTGATAAGGAGCAAGGAAACTGAAGATAATTGTAGGATTATTTGCCTTCCATACTCTCAGTAGCCTTAACTAAATGAATAAATAGAAGTGGAATGCAATAATAGTGGAGAAACACAGAATCATAGCATGGCTGAGGTTGGAATGGACCTCTGGAGGTTATTTAATCCACCCACTGCTCAAGCCTTGCCACCTAGAACAGGTTGCCCAGGACTGTGTCCAGATAGCTTTGGGTACCTGTAAGGATGGAGGTATCCAAAGCCTCTGGAGGTATTCCTCCAGTCTGTTCTGTTGTTTGATCACCCTAACAATAGAGTAGTGTTCCCTGATGTTCATATGGAAAAAAAAAAAAAAGAGAGAGAAAAAAAAAAATAGAGAGTAAAGGAGGGTGAATTCTTTTGCTTGTGAGTCATGCCAAAATTTAGCACTGGTAAAAAGCATGTCATGAATCTGGAAATGAAGTCTTCTGATATCATACAAATCACCACTGAGTCCAATGTATTTCACATTGGAAAAAGCCATTTGAGCCAATATGGAAACCGTCTGTCTTGCAAATGTTCAAGTGTGGAATCACAGCACAGAGGCAAAACAGGCTTCTTAAGCTACCACGAGTACAGAATATTGTTAATTATCTTATCTTGAGAGACAGGATCTGACCTCTTTTATGCCCTTTGTAATTTAGATGTGCATAATTTAAAACAGGAATCATTATTCTCTGCAGTTGAAAATAGATGATTGTGCCTTAAAAGTAATGTGTTCTCAGAAAACGTTCTCAGGTCTGTATATGCAGGGTCAAGAGATGTGTATTTTCTTCGGACATTAAATGGAAAACCAAAGAAACATTTGTTTCAGATGCCCTTGTGCTTTTTAACTTGGAGAGTGCCTTCAGCCTGGGGAATCAAAGCACTTAGAGTGTACAAGTTGTATCCACAATTAAGTTGAAACAATAATTCCAGTGTTCCATAGAAAAAGAATACTATAGCTTTTTATTTAATTTTACAGCCAACATCTCATTATGTGTTTACTTGACAATTATAGATTTTTTTTTTTTTTCCTTAGAAGCTATTCACTGTTCATTTTAAATAAATTCCCTGTTAGGAAATACAACTTGTTTCTTTTCCAGCATGTGTGAACAATCCTTAAAATAGAGCTATAGTGTCCTTAAGTTCTTTGTTAAGAACAGTCACCTCCCTACTCCCATTATAGTCAAAAAAAATTAAGCATTTTTAAGAATTTAAAGAAATATATATGTATATATTTGACTCTTTATCTTTGCCTTAGGAGCTTTGTCTCAAAGCCTTTAAGAAAAAAGCAAACAGTATGTACTTATTCTGCAATATACAAAATCTTACTATCCATATTTTGCATACTTATTCAGCTGTATGCATCCTTGCACAAATCATCCTTCGAGGTTGTCTGGAGAGGCTGTTAGACCAATCTCCTGTTGTAGGTGCCATCCACATTCAAAATGGCACAGAGCCAGCATACTGATAATTTAGTTAAGATAAGCAAAAGGTACAGAAAATAATTTCAAAATGGAATTTAATTCCATTAAGACAGTACACAATTTTTTAGATGTAGTTCAATTTGAACAAGATTCTCTCACCAGATTGCAAATTTCAGCTTTCTGTGATTTGTGCAATCACTTATAATAGTGCCAAATGGTAATAATGCGGTTTTTCTTTTATTATGTGAATAATCATCCTTGTCCTTCATAACAGTCTTCCCAAGACTCAAGGACATCTTTGATCATGAACGGAATCCATGGCACAGTGTTGACTGCAGAGGCGGTAAAATGCTATGTAACTACTTCCTGTGCTGAAAACACACAGACTAAACATCAGAATAAGCACAAGAAATATCACTTTCAGTGAGCATGTTCAGACTGGAACTTATACCCACAGGAAGCTTTGAATGAAAAGGAAAATCTCTTGAAAAACATCAAACCTAACTTTCTGTTTTTTGTTTGTTAATTTTTTTTTCCCACCTAATAGCTTTTCATTGAAACAAATAAACTGAGAAAATTAGTTCATTTTCATGATGAACATTCCCCTGGGGGAAAAAGAAATATGTATATCAGAAAAGTTTATTTATTATTATTATTATTATTCCCGATATTTTAAGAACAAGATCTCGTCGATCTTGCTTAGTTCCCTCTGTATTTGTTGAGTAATAACTCTTTTCTACCTGCCATTATTTTACAGTCCATCTTCGATTAAAACATGACTTTGTGTGACATTGTCGTGATGTTTTTTTACCAGTTTACACACAAAAAGACTGAGATTTTATGCACTGGTCTCCTAGAAAACCGATTTTGTTCTTCATTCTGAAGTGTAAAATAGAATTTGAAGGTCTTTCTTATGTCAAAGACGGAGAGCTGGAACATAATAGAAAATTGAGCATTGCTTTTCCATCTTCACATGTGAAGTTCACAGCTAGTGAACTTACTCGATTTTAGATCTCTTGTTGCATGTGTTGTTGTATTACTAATATTTTCTGTTTGTCACTCTTGATTTATGGATTTTTAAGGACACATATACATTCAGTGAAAGGATAAGAGGTAATGGGAACAAAATAACATCCAATAAATTTAATTTAAATGTAAGAATTATTATTGCTGTTGTTGTTGTTATTTACTGCAGGGGTGGAGCAAGTGGCCAAAGTTATTGTGGAGCCTTCATCCTTGGAGATATTCTACACCTGAGTTTTGAGCAGCCTTCTATAGGTGCAGACTCTTTTCTACATAATTTGTTCCTTTTCCCAGTTAGTAAGGAGCGTATTTGATTTTGAGCACTAAATCATTTGGGGAAAAAACAAACAAACAAAACAACAACAAAAAAATGTTATTAAATTTGGACCCAAAATCTTAACGAATATGGATTCAAGAAAGAAAATATTAAAGAGTTAACTGGTATTACACGCAAGGTCATGAGATCTTTTAGACAGTGTTTCTGTGAGTGATATGTACCATTGTTTCCCAACTTTCAGTTTAAGGTTACTATCAAGTCATCCAGGGAAACCAGAAGTGTGTATGTATGAGTAATTCAACCAAAAATATTGCCAAAATTCAAATTGTTACAGAAGTGTGAAAGGCTGGAAAAGATTCAGTTTAAAAGACAAAGAAGAAAACAACAACAAAACCACCACAGCTGATATGCACCTCCAAGAAAAAAAATAGGCAGGTGAATGACAGGACTATGACAATAACAGGACATCAATATGACTTTTTTTTTTTTTCTTCCCTTCATATTAATCAGGATTTGGCTTGCATTTAAGTTTAAAGTTGTGCAGCTAACTTTAATCTGATTTTCATATGTAGTAAGTGCTGCAGCTTCATTAACTTCAGTATGGATGCTCACCTTCCTACGAGAGTAAGGTCACTTTTCATTAGATGCTTAAGTATGCATTTCATGGCCTGACTTATAGACGTGCTACATACCCATAACATCCATTGAACTCTGAGGAATTTCAACACCTGTGAAAAATAGGATGTTAATGTCTAGTTCTAAGGTTGAAACTTTGTGATTGATTTTGATTAAACAAATTACTAACATAGTTGTGGAAAAACAGAGTTGATTGTGAGAACAGCACTTCTAGAAAATTAGATATTCTCATTATACTGTGAAAACAAGAAACAATAATGTTTAAGATCATTCTTCATTTCAAGTGACAAATTCCTCTGATTAGTCATTCTTCCAGGAAACTTTGCGAAGTTTTTATTTTCCTTATATTTTAAATCCTGCATAACATATTGAAAAAATACTGGAAAAATAAAGTGCTGTTCATCTTGGATTTAACAGAGGAATATTCATGCTTACAGAAGTTACCAAAGTTCATAAATTGTACTGAAGAGTTGACAGAGAAGTACTTTGTGAAGTTCAGGTAGATTACTGATATTGATGAAGTATTATATAAACATATACATTCCATTAATAAACTGATATTATCAGCTACGTAAGTATTAATGATGGCCTAAATAAAATAAAAAATAAAAAATAAAAAAACTGTTTTAAAGACTATTCTGGTTTTAATTTCTTTCAAATGAAGACTTCAAACTTTCTCAAATGTAAAGGGTCATTTTTGTACTGAAGGAATTCTATCTTAGTAACCCTGATTGAGAAATATACCGTTTAAAAAAAAAAAAAAAAAGGATAGAGAGTCATTTAAGAGAACCATTTAATGTTTTGTGATTGTGGTTATGGCACGTTGGAGCTCCAAATATGGTTGTTAATTTGGATAAGATGATCTCCTTAGTGGTCATGTGTATTTCAAGTGCAGTCCCTTAAAAATACTTGCACCTAAGTTGACAGGAAAAATTCATAATAAAAAATTTGAAATTTTATGCCAGTAATATTTATGGACTTTTATAGTAGTTTACAGGTTTTCACAGGCAAAAGAAGGGTATCCATAATAAGGATTTTTTCATAGTTATAGTATTGTAAATAATCACAAAATAGATATTCTGGAGGGGAAAAATAGATCAGTTTTTAATTTCATTTTATCATTCATTTGGAACTCAGTTCTAGACTAAGAAACTTACATTTAAGTGTTACCATATATGGGTAGGAGTATAAGTTCCCATTATTTAGGTGGTGGAGATGTAGATAATTCTGAGCTGGAGCTACAGTGGAGCTATGGAGTGATTAGGCATGTACTAAAGCACATGCTTGTGACCGAATCTACTTGCTGACTTAAGTGTCTAGTGTCATTTCAGAGGCTGTAGGGAATTCAAGATAACTTCAAAGGAATTGTAAGTATGACACAATATCTTTGAAAGGTCAATGCACTTCCAAACCACAAGTTGAAGGCCAGAGAGTTGATACCCCAGAGAAAATGAAATGGCTCTGGATGACATTTTTAGGCAACTGAAATAGAAATTTGGCAGGAGATGATACAGCTACCTAACTATAGCTGACTAAAACATATGGTCTAATTTCTGCACCATATCTACTAACCCTGAGCAGACATTTCAGAAATCCTGGGGGCTGGAGAAATCCTCCATGGCATAAATTAACCTAACAGGCAACTAAAATTTCTTCCCAGTACTTGGTCAGCTGAATAGCCACAAGGGCAGCAGTGACTATATGAAATTAATCTTTTTGGCCATAGACATCCAGAATTAAGTAACTTTGTCTGAAGATATATCCTGCTTCCTATTCTGGAAATTGTCCAAATTCACTGACAAAGTGGAAAAACAACAAACAGAGTTTTTAAATAAAAAGTTAAACAAAGGCTAATCATTATAAACCTGTGATGTACCAGTATAAGATGTAATTGATCATTAATATGGATTTTCTTATTCCTTACAAATATAAATACAATTCTTAAAAGAAACTCTGCCAAGTTCTAATGACTTTACATTAATACTGAAGACCCTTAGCAGTTTCTGTGATTTAAAGACGCATACTCTGCCACTAATTTTTTAAACACATTAGTATAATACCATTTTTTTTTCCTAAGTGAGCTTAGCTTTGCCATATATTTTCCAAGACTGTTCAGCAATAGTGTTGAAAAGGGTATTCTTACTACTTTGTAATGGTAACTCAGAAGCTGCATGAGCATTCTGCTCTTAAGCCTGTAAAGCTATCTTGCTCCTTTATTAACTAGCCATGCAGTTAACATTTGTCATTGATGCTTACTTTAAAAGAAATAGAATTGTTTTTAGAGAAAAGCTATTCAAGACAAAGAAGTTCTGCAGTGATCAATGCCCTAGAACACTTAGCTTTCCTAAGCATAGTAATAAATATATTGTCAAAGCAAAGAGCTTGCATGCAACAGTATTTCTTTCATTAGCTATGCAGTACTTATTGCATGTACTTTTACAGAGACATTTTAGCATTGGCATAATTCTGCAGTAATTTATGTGTGACTCTTAGTGAGAATATTTCTTTATGATAGGAGTTTCCAAGAAAATACTCTAATGTTTTCTTGTAATTCCTGAAATGGCTTATGACTTCCTATTCTAGTAGAGTATGGAACTGGGAATCTTTATTCAGACAAATTATTTATCTTTCTTTAACGGCCTTTATAGGAAATGGATGCTAGAAAGCAAATAACTTTAGGAAAGTAATATTCTTCATTGATATATATTATAGCAGATATACAAAGAACAGAAATCTACCAAAATATATTTATTAATTTCCTATTTCCCTCAGTAATTTAGTATAAGATAGAAAATTAAAAAGAAGAGATTTGGAACAAAGTGACATCAAAACTTAATAGTTGCCTGAGGGGTTGCTCTTTATTTTATTTTATTTTATTTTATTTTATTTTATTTTATTTTATTTTATTTTATTTTATTTTATTTATTTTATTTTATTTTATTTTATTTTATTATTTTATTTTATTTTATTTTATTTTATTTTATTTTATTTTATTATTTTATTTTATTTTTTTCATTATAAATTAACTTATTAGTTACTTATGAGATATGAAAACGCTATGGTTCTCAGGAGCCATAGACAGTCAGGGACAGATTACATACTGCCATCTCTTCTGAAAATAGGGGACCTTTAACACTTAATGCTAGAGTAATAGTTACCAGCTGGAAGGATTTCTTAAATTGTCTGTCTTCAGAAAGGAACTGAAAATATCCTCATGATGTACAGGGCAATTGTGAACATACACAAAAAACTTAAATTTACACGATACCAAGAAGCACTGAGATTATTCATATCTATCAGCAGTTCACAGGCAAAAATGACTTCCAGTCCAAAATGATCCATAGCTGTTTGTGTTGCAACCTTTTAAGAGGCAAGTTCTTTTTCCTTCAAACTAATAGGCTATGAATACAAAAATAAAGAGATAAAACAAAGAAATGCAAGGAAGAAAATTTGTGTGAATGTGCTGAGCAGGGAAAGTAACATAAATAATAATAAAACCAATGTTAATATAATTTGTTCATAAACTGAGAGATATAGGCACAGTTTATGAAGGGGCTTGAACTAGAAGAGTGTTTTTTAACAAGCTTGTTTTTATAGTGTTTCTTTACAGCATCTTTTGAGAAGTATCCACAAAGTCCAATGAGCAGGACAGGAGGAACTGTTAAAGAACATGACTGGACAAATCAGTGTTAAGTTCATCCTCCAACGATGTATGATGTGTTGTAATTGTTGATAGAAAGTATAGCCCTATTAAAGGCTTTGGAATTCACAGCCATCACAGGATAAAAAGTATATATACCAAAGAGATGTTGTTTATAGTATTAAAAGTAGGATTGCTAAATAGTGAACTCTCAACTTCCTCATCTCCAAATCATCAGAGCTGTTAAGCAGCTAGACTAATATTCATGCACATCATCTCCAGGTCCAGGGTAACTTTTTTTTTTTTTTTTTTTAACATTTCTAATTAACAAGTATATATTTAGAGTTAAATTAACAGATGGTGTGCTGTGGTGGTCTTGGATTTTTATGTACCTCATATTGTTGTAGGTAGGAAAAAGATATGCTAATTTCTTTTGTTAAGACTACTTTTTTTTTTTTTTTCCTAAGAAAAGATACCCTTCCAACTTGTGTAGAACTCTCCATTTCCATTGAAACCACATAACTTTTTCCATCAAATATTCTGGAAACAAAACCACAGGTATAAGCAGCCATGATTTTAGAAGATCTTGGATCTACACCTAAGCTTAAGACATATAGTTAATGTATAGTCTTCACATTCCCAGATATTTAAGATCTAACTAAGCCTGGTGGGAACTGGATTCAGAGAATAAATCCTCTGACTGTTGCTGGTGGTGGTCTGTCTAGAATTTTAAACAGAAGACTAAGCGTCAAATCATAGAATCTTTAAGGTTGTAAAAGACCTTCAAGATCATTTGGTGCAACCATCACTATAATAATCAGTTTTCTACCTTACTATACTATACTATAATAATCACTTACCATACTATACTATACTGTACTGTACTATGCTATACTGTACTAATCATTTTTCTACCTTATAGGTAGGAATCCTTCCTCTTGACTAATATTGCCTATAACCACATGGAGGGCCACAGTGAGAATCCTTTTACTGTCTAATCAGCTGCGGAGTAACAGAGGAGTGCTTATTTGGACAGCTAATGGAAGGATGGAGTTGTGTACAAAATAATAGGACAGGAGAGAATATTTGAATGCAATAGTTCAGTGAGAAAATGACAGAATTTTCTTTCCAATATATTTTGTTCAAAACATTGAGCTTTCATAGAATCACAGAATCATTACGGTTGGAAGAGATCTTCAAGATCATCTGGTCCAACCATCATCCTACTACCAATGTCACCCACTAAACCATGTCCCTAAGCACCAAGTCCAACCTTTCCTTGAACACATCCAGGGACAGTGACTCCACCACCTCCCTGGGCAACCCATCCCAATGCCTGACTGCTCTTTCTGAGAAGAAATGTCTCCTAATTTCCAACCTAAACCTCCCCTGGTGCAACCTGAGGCCATTCCCTCTCATCCTATCACTAGTTACCTGTCTGTGAGAAGAGGCAGACCCCCAGCTCCCCACACCTTCCTTTCAGGTAGTTGTAGAGAGCAATAAGGTCTCCCCTGAGCCTCCTCTTCTCCAGACTAAACAATCCCAGTTTCCTCAGCTGTTCCTCATAGGATCTGTTTTCCAGGCCCTTCACCAGCTTCTACTTGCACACAGACAAAAAGTGATCTGAATGGGAAAATATTACTGTGGTTTAATTAAAGAAAAATCGAAGACATAAAAAGAATCTATGAATCACACTTGGGTGTAAAATTATTTTTAAGGAGACAAAATTTATTCACCTATCATACTGGAATCTTTTATCTAATATTTCTGTTGCTTGTGCTATTCTATTAAGAACATAATAATTCAGAATACTCTTTTGATGTTGACAAGACTTTGGAGTTTTATAGTTACTTTTTAATGATCGATGGGAACATTTAATCATGAGTGCAATATCTACAATGAGCATGTTTAAAATTTACATCACATTTTATTTATCAAGTTCAATAGTAGCATAGATTTGTTTACAATAGGAAACTATCATGTATAAAAAGGGGAGAAGGTAAAATATTCTCCCCTGTACTTGTGATGTGCATATAAATAAATACATAAATAAATAATATAATAATAAAAACTGTGGTTTATTTTCAATGAGTATATTTATTTATTTATTTTTAATAAATAGTGTAATATTATGTATCACAGAGGTAATCAGAACGAGTCTTGAGTAAACAGTCCCCTCCATTGAGAGGAAACAGTACCTAGCATCAATCATGACTTCTCAGGACTTCTGTTCTTCCCCAAATTAAACATATATATAAAAATATATAAATATTTATAATATAAATATAAATATATATAAGGGAGGGAAAAATAAAGAAGAGACTATATTTGGTAGCACCAGTGGCCAAGCGATTTACTTTGGTCATGAATTAGAATAACAAGCAAAACTGTGCTTTCTTTCTATGTCTTATGAACTTTGAATTTGTATAATGCATTTCATTCCCATTTTGAAATGGTCTGTTGGTTATGGTTAGGTTGATTTCTGGTCCTCGATACCCCTGGCTCCAGTACCCCAAAGGCTGACCTCAAGTTTCTCCTGTTTTTTTCTGCCAGAGGCTCCAGGTGAGGCCATGTTCCCCAGCTGCATGTGTGCATGTAAAGTATATTTTGTACAGCTGGTCCTGTACGGACAGGCCCACGGGCTACTGCATGGGCTATTTCTTGTTTGATTTGTTCAAAGGTCAGTTGTTGCTCAGGGCCCCACTCAAAATAGTTTCTTTTTAGAGTTACTTGATGTAGAGGACTTAAAAGCTGCCTGTAACCTGGAACGTGCATTCTCCAGAACCCCACACATCCTAGGAATGCTTGCATTTCCTTTTTGCTGGTTGGCAGAGACATCACAATTATTTTGTAGTTCACATCCATTGGGATGTGACAATGTCCATCCTGCCATTTTGCTCCCAAGAGTTGGATTTCCTGTGCAGGTCCCTTGACCTTACTCTTTTTAATGGCAAAACCAGCTTTAAGAAGAATTTAGATTATTTTCTTCCCTTTCTCAGAAACTTCTGCTGTGTTGCCCCACACAATGTTATCATCAATATATTTCAGGTATTCAGGGGCTCCACCCTGCTCAAGTGCAGTCTGGATCAGTCCATGGCAAATGGTGGGGCTGCGTTTCCACCCCTGGGACAGTTGATTCCAGGCATACTGAACACCCCTCTAACTGAAAGCAAACTGTGGCCTTCACATGCTGCCAAAGCGATGGAGAAATATACATTAGCGATATTGATTGTCTGCCTTTGAGTCCAGTTCATATTGAAGTTCTAGCATGTCCAGCACACCAGCACTCAGCAGTGGAATAACTTCATTCAGGCCATGATAGTCCACTGTTAGCCTCCACTCTCCGTTAGACCTTTGTACTGGCCATATTATTAAAGCATCAGTGAGTCTTCCTGGTCACTCCTCAGCTCTCTGGTCAATGAACCAGCCCATGAATGGGAATCAGGGAGTTGGTGCAATATTGCCACCAGTGCACCATAGTGCTGGGTATTGTTAATTACCCTCTCTGATAGACGCAAGCCACGCCCCAGTACAGTGCAGGAAGATGGAGTTCTCTGGCATTGCCAGGTTCGGGGCAAACATCTTTCAAACATTCTATCTGATTTTTAGGATTCCACACTTGTTCAGGGGTGAAGTTCAAAACCATTGGAGGAGACAACTGTGACAGGTACCTACCTGCCCATATCCTCCCACGTACCTTGGCACCCACCACCACACTGTCTCAGGGCAGATTCCTGGGTGGTATTCTTAACTAATTGCTTAACCTTAGGGAAAAAAAGAAAAACATTTTGAAGACCTAATAATAGAAATATATTTGTTACCCATGGGTGTTTGAAAAACTCAAAAGCTGCTGTAATTTGCCCACAGGGAAAGAAGGAGGAAGTACCATTCCTGATACCATTCACAAACTGACTTCCAGAGGAGGAAAAAAAGGTGGTGTGGTTCTTAATATTCCCAAAGAGATAGTTCCCAAAGGTCGGAAATGATAGCAATGCACGGCCCGAATACCATATTAGGCTCAAGGCCAGTGCTTTACAGCACAGTGAGCTGAAAAAAAAAGAAAAAGCCAAATGCAGCCTTTAACAGACTCTCTGACTTATACAGTAAATCTCAGATATACAGTAAAATCTCCGATATACAGTAAAATCTCTGATATACAGTAAAAGGGAGAACATGGCACGGATCACATAAAACAGCATCACACAGAAAAATATTAACAGCACACCAGACAACATGGTGACTAGTAACTAAGTTTGATAATTGTAAGTTCCCTCTAAAGCACTCCTGATCAAATCTCTGTTACTTCAACCCTTCGAGCCCCATGTTGGGTGCCAAAAAGGACTGCAGTGATTTTACCTTGTTGGGGAGCTAAACTCCACTACAACCGCTCTCGCACTCTCCCTCCTCCTAAGAAGAAGAGAAGTATACTGAAAAGAAAAGAAAAAAAATGTAAAATTAAAAAGGCTCACAGGTTGAGATAAGGATAATTTAAAGGGAAAAGGAAGAGGGAAAAAAAACAAAATCCAATGAAGCTCAGAGAGAGGAAAAAAAAAAAAAGTTATTCTCTACTTCCTTCTACTTCCCATCAATGACTGATGTTCAGCCATGTTCTGGGAAGGAGGGCCTCAATATGCATAGCAGTTGTTTGGATGGACAGACATCTTCATAAGGAGACATCCCCCCTCCCTCCCCTCCTGGCCCCCCTGCCTTCCCCTTTCCCACCTTTTATTGCTGAGCGTGACATCACATAGCATGGAATATCCCTTTGTTCAGTTTAGGTCAGCTGCCCTGGTGATGTGCCCTCCCCATCTCTTGCTTACCCCCAGCCTACTGGTTCTTGGGGGGGTTGGAGGGAGAATCCTGATGCTGTGCTAGCATTGCTCAGCAAGAGACAAAACAATGGTCTGATACGAATGCTGTTCTAGCTGCAAGTGCAGAGCACAAAACTATATGGGCCAATGTGGGGAAAGCTAACTCCATCCAAGTTAGACCCAGTACAGTAAGACAGATACAGTCTGAGTTCTTTTTTTTTGGGAAAAAAAAAAAAAGTAAAAATTATCTGTGGCTGGTACTTTTTGTTTGTTAGTTTGTTTGTTTTCCTAGCACATGCCAGAATCATTGAATTAGAGTTGAGTATATGTGGTTCAAGTCTTTCACCTGAGCTGCACTTTCAGTCAGGTTTTACTCTGTGCTATGCTCTGTGCTGCATGCTAACACAGGAAAACCGCTGAAACTAGAGTTCTTCCTTCACTTCATCCAAGAGGGAGCTCTGCGCCAGTTCAAGGTTTATTAGATCGGAGTATCTGAGTGTTTTAGGGTGTCTAATTTCTAATTTTTTATTAGTTTATGTGTCAAACCTGAGTTTCATTCACCAAGAGGAAGTCACAAAAATCACATCCCAAATGACAAACACAACACCATTGCAATGACCACTGAATAGCCATTCAGAAATCTTCCAAAAGAAAATAATAGCACTTTCAGACTTTAGTAACAGAAAAGTTGTTTCATTCACTTTTCTTTAACTTGGGGACAATTACTCTTAACTTTACTGTTGGTCAATATTTTTATATTTTCACATATTTACATATTTTCACATTCTTAGGCCCAGCAACCCCATCAGCATAGCATCCCTGGTAGAATAATTGTTACTAATGGATGAGAAGTTTCTCCAGTGTAATGCAGAATCATCTCTTGCTCTCATTCTTAGGAATGCCTTTATTGTAGTTCTTTCCACAAAAAAGCTCTTAATCATTTTGTGAGTGCAAAGGGAATTCTGTATGTTAATTACACTCTATTTTCCCTGTGCCATTTTTAGTATTGCATAGCTGACTATATTGCTTTTATATATGATTATTATTTCACTTTCTCACTAACTAGGGAAAATCAGTAAGAGAGAGCATGATAGAAACAGAGAATGTTTTAAGAGAAAGCAGAGCCACTGAAGGAGAACTGAAATTTGTTGATATTGTGACTCCCTTATGATCTCATTACATTTGTATTAGTTGAATTGTTGGAACTAAAAGTCATAGCATATGTATTGATATCTTAAATAGTGAAACACACTTGTAAACATTTCAGAAAAATGCAATAATAGCCTAAACAAATAGCAAAACATCTGAGTATTCAAAGGTGATCTTTATCTATTGGGCTTTGAGCAACCTGGTTTAGTGGAAGGTACCCCTGCCCATGGCAGGGGGGTGGAATTAGATAATCTTTAAGTCCCTACCAACCCAAACTATTCTAAGATTCTTTTTCTATTATTGTATGATTTAGAATAATAGAAACATTATTAATACATAATAGATTTCATATGTTCTAGAAACATGGGGATCCTTGTGAATACGGAAAGAGTAAATATATGCAATATACAGTTAGGCGTGGCTTATTATATTTTTATTTTTTTGAGTCATAGATTGTGTTTGATTTT
This sequence comes from Anser cygnoides, assembly GCF_040182565.1. Taxonomy (NCBI): domain Eukaryota; kingdom Metazoa; phylum Chordata; class Aves; order Anseriformes; family Anatidae; genus Anser; species Anser cygnoides. The sequence continues at coordinate 199,175,286 of NC_089873.1, forward strand.
ATGACATTCAGAACAGAAGTTATGCTCAGTATGATATTCAGTGATGATAGTGGTAGGATAGCAGATTGCTCAAAAAGGCAGAGTTGATTATCTTTGCTAATAGTTTCCTGAAAAAAACATATGGGTGCCACAGTATGTGTAATCATATGTTAATAGTTAATATAGAACAACTGTTTGATAACAACTGTCACATCACTTCCATTAATATTTATTTTTAAAGCTTACAGTTCTTAATATATTGCTTTTAATGAGTCAGGTTTGATCCAGGTTCTTCTGAAAATGCATATATTTCTGTACTCCTTAGGAAAGGTGAAGAGACATATATGATTCTATACAAAAAATGAAGACCTTATTTTGGAGTTTTATTTGCTATTTAGTATCACAGACCTGTTGTGATACTAATAGTGATGCTAGGTTATATCACCTGGTGATGGACTCTGAAGGTCTTCAGAATGACTATGCATGGAGGAAGTGATGGCTTTCATTCACCCTTTTTTCTCTCTCTTTTTTTTTTTTTAAAGTGCAATTAGACTTATCACCTCACCTTCTAAATAAATTCAGATTAACATCCAGTTAATCATTGTCAGTCTCTTCTAATCATTTTTTTTTGCATAAAACTTTATTGTGATGTGATATTTCTGTCTTACCAGCATCATAAACTTCATCACTATTGACTCATTTCCTTGTTTACACATGTACAAAATATTGCATTGATCTCTCTTAAGAGCTACTGATTACTGGTATAATGTTTGGTGATGATTTTCAATGAAGAAATGATTAAAGGTTGTTTATGTGAGCACCTTGCTAATATATTAGACCCTCTCCAGTGCTGTAAGAGTACCTCTGAGGTATTCCAGGATCAATCAAGCACTTCAGAACTTGCAAAAATATTCTCTTCAAAATATTACCTTCTGTAAATAAACTGTGAGGAACATGCAGCTTGATTCCAGCCTTGCAAAAGAAACTTTCATGAGAGGAAAAATTGAGATAAGTATCATAAACAAAACTACTTACATACTTTGTGGCATGTTCCAGTAATTCATTTAACTAATTAGATTGGAAGATGGCTCACTTCTTTTATTTTTCAAGTTAAAATAAATTATGCAGAAGAAGGTGCCTATTCTTTACATATTGAAATAAAGCAAGGAATCATTGTAGCTGAAAAGGGACCCTTGGAAATCTTTAGTCCAACCCACCCATCCAAAGCTGCATCAAGCAGAGCTGTTTACTTAGGTCCAGGTCCAGTCAGATTTGGGATTTTACCAGGGATGGTCAGCGTCTCTGGGCAATCTGTTCCAGTGTCTGATCAATATAACAATCAAAATGTTTTTCTTACTTTTAAATGCAATTCCAAATATTAATATATTGTAATATATTATTATACCTATTCCTTCATATAAACCTTGCACAACTATTTTATTGTATATATTCCTATAACTATGCTGATATGCACCAATTAACTACTGTGGAAGACAGAACTGTTGAAATATTATTCTGGCATTTTCAGTTGCCAGATTATGAGCTTGATGAAAGCAAAAGATGTACGCTGATACTGGTGCATGTTAGCTAAGATAAAAGCTGTGAATTCTCTGTATATATATGCAATTCAACCTAATCAGATATATCCAATGTTTATTGCAGTGACTGAACTCAGATTCTGTGAACAACATAAAGTTGACTCTTCTTTAAAATGCATATATTAAAAATATAAATTAAATATATATCTCTATGTGTAGTGCAGAGTAGTGATCACCATGCAGTAATGAAAATCTGTTTGAGCTCTGTAGTAAAAACTCAGAGCAGAAACCAAAATACATCAAAATAGCTTTTGATTTTCTAATACGGCTGATTGCCCAACTAATTTCCTCAAAAAAAAAAAAAAAAACCTGGACTGAGTCTTCCACCTCTGCAGTAGTTATATGCACATATTTTATTCATATATTTCTATTCAGTAATACTTTACAGATGTTACATTACAATTGTGTGGTGAGGAAATGCATGTTACATTCTCATGAACGTCAAATTAATTCTTTATGATTAGTGCTGTTATAATGAATACCAAACAATTCCATTATAATTAGTGCTATTACAGTGGCTACCAAAGGAAATCATGATAATTAGCAGCAGTAGGCTGAATAACAAATGAGCTCAAAATGAGAGATTAGAGAAGTCTCTTGAAAAGAAACGTTAAACTTCCTGTGATTTAGTATAACTTTATGGTTACCTGATAGTGAAAGGATGAGAACATTGCTAAGGCAGCATTCTAAGCCATAAGATCTGTTTCATCCAGGCGATCTCAAGAGATGTGATTTTGTGTTGGACATATTTTTAGTGATTCTTCTGGGAGATGACACATGACAAGGAATTCAGTTGTCTACATGGCCTCACTGCCACAGACTATGCTTAGGTGGAAGGGGAACTAGCATGTGTGTGTGTTAAAACCTTTACAGCTGCTTGGAGGAATAGCAAAACAATGTATGTTAGAGTGCCCTGTTCAAGGTGTTTTGCCTCAAGGCAGTGCAGCTCATAAGTGAATCTCTAATTAGAGAATCTCTCATAATTAGAACTATAGAAGAGGGTAATATTAGTGTCACCAGTGGTACTATAGTCACTATGTTGCTTTAGTCTAAGTGTTGCTGAAGTCAGTATGTTGACAAACCTATATAATGTAGCAGTGCTCATGCAATTCCTTAAAAATTGAGGTAATAGCTGCCAGTCTGACCAAGTATATGAAATTTTCATTTGCATGCAGTTTTCTGTTTTAGTCTAACTGTAGGAAGATCTGTGGTTAAAAATGCAGTGTCAGCTATTTTTTATGTTAACAGAAATAAATTTCTTTAAGCAAAACAAAAACTCTCTTATGTTTTTGATAATAATGCATTTTTTAAAAGGGAAAAGACCACAGAGATAAAGGATGTCTAACATCACTGACAAACTGATCAGTTTGGCAAAAACACTTATTAAGATTTCTAAAAGAATTTTCTTTCACAGTATTCTATCATTTGATTTCACTGATGCTTGATATTCCCCTTTGCTTCTGTGAATTTTATTTTTCTGAAAGAGAACTGAAAATACTTTTCATGCTACCATTAGTTTAGTTACAGCAGGCAAAATAATTATCTGATTGTCCTGTATAGGTATGGCTGCTATTCTTTAGTCACAGCTATTATTACTTTATAAAATGATTAACTTCCACAGTACCTGTCACTAAAATGACACGTTCTTGTGGATCCTGTAAATAATTAAACTCTCATACAAACTAGTGACTGTTCATCCAATGCTTATTTGTTCCACATGTTCGTGTTATGCTTCTTCTGACTTTGACTGCTTCTTTGACTATGTTTTGTTCAATCAACAGTATCAAAAGATAAAGAAAAAAAGAAAAAAGAAAAAAGAAACAAATTAACAAATTAGTGTTTCTTTCATTTTATAAAACAGAAGAGATTTCAGAAATCAAGATGGAGAATGCAAAGACAAATGGATTACAGTTGGACTGCTTTTTTAAAGAAAACGTGTATCTGCATGTATATTTGTATCTTCACTATTCCAGCTGTCTTTACTGAGAATTGATATACGATTAAAAAATGTGCTGAAGATTTTTCTTTCCTCACATTTTTATTTGAAACCTTTCATTCTTAAAGGAATTCAGTTAAATAAGAAACATCAAAAAATATAATATCTGCAAGATTACATCAACCCTTTAAATGGCCCTATGATTAAGATCTTAAGTGAAGTAGCATAATGCATCCCTCCTGGCAGTAGAAAATGAAAGAAAACATCATGCACAAAGTGAACTGAGAAGGTAAGACCTTTAGATTGACTTTTATCAAACAGAAGGCTTAATATGCACCGTCACATGTCTTAACAATTCCCATGAGTTTCAACATGTGAATCCAAAGGCCTATTTTTTTTCCTCTGAAGGTGTATATATCATCTCTTCAAAAAGAGAAAAACAAAAGACACCAAAATGTTGAAATATTGGTAGGATGAGAAAGTTTGTTCCGTGTGTAAAGGTCAGCACCACAGCCCTAGTGTGCGTAGTCTGTGCCTGAATAGGAGCAAAGCAGAATCTACCTGGTTTAAAAAAAACAAAAAATAAATAAAACATAAAAAAAGCTCCAAGGCATTTTACTAAACTGGGTTATAGTTCAGCTCTGAGGCTAACACCAAGACAGTATGTTGTGCTACATTATATTGCTCAGCTTTTAATTCTAGAAATTGATATCTTTGTATTTATGCTTATAGTGTATCTCTGAGGATGGTTTTGCAAGTCTTTTTGTTCATATAATTTTTCAGTGAAATATACTACTGTAAGTGGAAATCAGACTGAACCCAGGCATATAAACACAAGAAGGATGCTTGTGCAACACAGTCCAATGCAGGGTAACAACTTCCATGACAACTGCTTTGTGCTCATATTCTCAGCTCATTGCAAAGCCATTGGAGCAAACAGAATTGGAGGTGAAAGAGTGAGCTGGGAAGCTGGTGTATGCTAAAAAATGTGACTGACAATTTTACATCATTTTGTGAGGGGTAGAAAGGCTTGATGATAGCTTTTGATAACGTTTGTAAGCATAAAGCTTTCCGTAAGCTTTCACATAGTTTTAAAGATCTCAGAATTTTCAAAGCTGGAATGAAAGCTAGAATTAAACACTGCTTGATAGTTGCTTGTTTGTAAGGTAATTTTATAGGAAAACTTGAATTCAGTGTTGAAG